>NC_053028.1:418039841-418307641 GCF_003073215.2 Triticum urartu
GCGACGCACCATTCCCTTGTTCCAGTGGTTTGGTTGGTAATATTGGAGAAGCAGGGATGTTGGGTGCTATATGCTCTTGCCTACTACCACTTCCACAGCTTGTGCACACTAAATGCCTTCCTGGATTTCAGTTGGCCTGTTTTGTTGGTAGACCAGGCACTGGTTAAAGGTGAATAGGTCACAAGTTGACAACAATGATGGCAACAGGAGCCTGTTCCATCTTTCCAGGCAACAACTTTTGCCTGTGAGATTTCATGGACCTTGCTATAGGCTTTCTTTGACCTTCGAGGGGGCCACTTGGCTGGCCCATTTTCTCTTCTGTTCAGTTTGACTGGATTCCAATAGGTTGTTTTGTTGTCACATGACATATTGCTATTTTTCTTCTCTTTTTTTTGCTGGAACTTATTGCGCTTCATTGCATCAATGTTAGTCTGGGGAAGATGTGAATGAATATGCCATTTTTGTTATTTATTTTTTCCCTTATAACAACAAGAATTTGATTTTACATGTTTTCAGTCAGTTCCTCATGCACTGTTTCTCTCTTCCCAGAATAATAAATAATTCAAACAACTAAGTGCTTTAGGAATGTTGTAGTATTATATCATTAGCTGGCTAGTTGTTGCTGCATCCCATGATCCTGATTGGTAGAAATTGAATAATTGCTTGCATCCCCCACACAGGTCATGAGCCCTGCAGTATACCATTGCAACAATCAATACGCCAACATGCGTACACTTCACAAGAGGATGATGGTCCAACCAACGCCTTCCTTTTACATACAAGAAAGAAAAAGATCTTATTTAATGAAATGGTAAATCTTTTGCCTTGTTTCAAAAAAAAAAAGATCACCTACAGCGTAAATGTTTACTCCATGGTCCGTAGGCTGCATGAGCAAAGTAGTAGCAGTAGTACTGGAGAACATGTACACCACATTCCATTAACGTCCAATTAATGGATACATGTAGGCACACAGGTCACTCGATGGATCCTCCTCCTCCCTTACGGTAGGTTCAGGGTCTCTCTCTCTCTAGTGACCGTGCCTTGCTGTTTGGCGCCACACAAATTAATTTGTCGACGCACAAACCGATCTGGGTAGCAGTTATGTGCTCTATGGCTTAACTTCATAGCATGTCCTCTTCCCAAAATCCATTGCATTCTAAATAAGACCCTCATATCCTTTTTGGCCCACAAATAATGTGCTTAAATATCTCTCTTTTTTGCACGGTAGAATATATATTACTTTATATTTATGCGTGAGCAACACGTGGTTGGTGCCCTTTGAGCGAAAATGTTGTGCCGCCCCAGTTGGACTAATAACAGTTGAGAGGTTTGCTACTTTGATACTCCCTCCATTCTAAAATATAGTGCGCCCGCGCTTCCCGATGTCCAACTTTGACCATAAATTTAACCAACGAAACCAACTGCGACGGAAGAAAAAATTATATAATTGAAAACTTCTTTTAAATACGAATTCACTGATATAATTTTTGCTCCCGTCGCAATCGGTCTTGATAGTTAAATTTACGGTCAAAGTTGAAGCACGGGGATAGAGGAAGCACTACATTATGAAATGAAGGGAGTATCACATCACTGTATCCTGAGGACGACAGCGTGATAAACAAATGGCGGTGGAGTACCACCTACTGTCGCTGAATTTGACACGACCAAATTATCTCCTCCTTGCATATTCCTTGCGCTCGTGCGGCACTTAATCACTTCAATATTGTCCTACTTTGGGAGTTAATCTTGGACTTGCCTTCGTATTTCTTCTTATTATTACAGACTAATGGGGTGCTAGTCACTCCACGGAGTGCGGTATTCTTTCAACCACTACCGAACTCGATTTTATAAAATATAATACTTCCTCCGTGACTTAATATAATACCTTTTTGACACTTAACAAAAGTGGATGTATCGACATAGATTTCTTTCGACGAACGCCTCCCGGCTAGTTTCTTCATTCCCATGCAAGTTCTTCTTTTAGTGACTGAGCAAAGAAACTGTACTGATACGTTAAGTCTTTTCATGAAAGAGTTAACATGTTAGGGCATCTGCAACGTTGACCCGTAAATTTGTTCCGGCATTCGTCAGGTTGCCCCCATACATTCGACCCCAAATTTTTTTGAAGTCCGCACGTTCAATATATATAGTCTAAATAGATGAAATGTTCAAATACAGTGGTACTTTTAATTAAAAAAGTATAAAAATATTACACTCTAACATTGTTGTCCGCCTTGACCACCCGCGGATACTCAACTAGATCTTCTTTCAGTTGCTTGATGCCGAATTTGTTGATGCATTTGAACAAACTCTTCAAATGTGACTGGGTTTTTGCCATGAAATTTGATAGGATCACCCATGTTTTCAAATTCAAGACCCGCGGCAGCATCCTCACCCTCGTCGTCCATGATCATGTTGTGTATGATCACATAACATGTCATCACCTCCCACAAGGTCTCCGGATCCCATTGTTTAGCAGGTCCATGAACAACTGCAAAATGTGCTTGCAGAACTCCAAAAGCCATCTCAACATCCTTTCTAGATGCTTCTTGTCTTTGGGCAAAGTGAGACCTTTTCTGATCAACTAGGTTAGAGATGTTGTTCACAAAGGTAGACCGAGGAGGATAGATACCGTGAACCAGATAGTAGCCATGTTGTACTCATGTCCATTGACAACATAGTGGCAAGGAGGAACTTTTTCTTCAGTTAGTCTAGCAAACAATGGTGATCGCTGCAACACATTGATGTCATGGTGAGGCCCGGGTATGCCAAAGGAACGTGCCTGAAAGGATGGTCGACTAGAGGGGGGGGGGTGAATAGGCGACTAACAATTTTTAGCTTCTTTTAACAATTTAGGGTTAGCAACAAAATAGGTTGCCTAGATATGCAACTAGGTGGACAACCTATATGATGAGCTCAACAACAACAACACACGCAAGCATAAGATACAAACACAAAGTAAGCTTGCACAAAGTAAAGGCTAGAAGTAACTACAAGTGGAGTCGATGGAGACGAGGATGTGGTATTGAAGTTTCCTCCCTCGAGGGGGGAGGGAGGGGGTATGTCTCTGTTGGAGCGGTGTTGAGGCACAAGGCTCCCTAAGAAGCCACTAGGGCCACCGTATTCTCCTGACCCCTCACACAATGCAATATGCCGTGATTCTGCTAGTGGTGCCCTTGAAGGTGGGGACCGAACCTTTACAAACAAGGTCGGGGCTCTCTCCAAAACTTAATTGGATGCTTCCAACACCACCATGAAGCTTCACCACAATGGAATGTGGCTCTGAGGTGACCTCTTTCGTCTAGGGTGCCCAAACACCCAAGAGTAACAAGATCCACAAGGGATTAATGGGTGAATCAAATTTCTCTTGGTAGAAGTGTAGATCGAGGTCTTCTCCTCCAAACCCTAGAGTATTAACAAGCTTTGATGTCTAGGGAGGGAGATCGGGTGAATTTGAGCTTTAGGGAAACAATGAAGCAAAGGGAAAAGAGGTGGTCTTCTTGGGGAAGAAGACCCCCTTTATATAGTGCGGTCTTAAATCCAACTGTTACGTGCACATCCCATGCTCAAGCAGTACTACCGCTCAGGAGAGCGGTACTACCGCTTAGCGCGGTAGTTTCTGTGTGTCCAGTGTGTATTGAAACAATACTAGAGCGGTAGTTCCTCCGGAGAGGTACTACCATCTACGCTCAGCGGTACTATCGATAATTGTCACCAGGTAATAGAAGAAACATCGGTTGACACGCGGTGCTAGAGCGGAAGTACCACTGAAGCGGTACTACCATTGAACTATCATGGCACTATCGTCAAATGGTTCGAGGGCAACAAAAGACTTTGCCCAAACGGAAGTAGCCACAATACCCACATGCGGAAGTACTACCAAAGCGGTACTACCGCTAAATACCAATAGACAAACAGAGAAGTCGGCCAAAGTACCAGGAGTACTATAGCGGCAGTACCACACCAAGCGGTACTACCACTCCAGTGAGCGGTACTTCCATGAATTAGCGTGTGCCCTACAGAGAGAGTGGCCATAGTACACGCAGTACTACCAGCGGAAGTACTGCCTAAGCGGTACTACTGTGGTAGGGAGTGGTACTACCGCTAAACCTCCACCTGGTAGAACTAGCACAACAGAAGGATGCTCCAGGGATGCGCGAAAGATATGTGGGTGCATATGGTTTGTGTATGTGTTGTTTCCACCCATACCTTTCGATGCGTACCCCCTCTTAATAGTATGGTTTTTCTATGACTCAAATCAAATGAAAAGAAACACCAAAAATAAACTGTGTTTGCTCTTTGTACCGCCGAGGGGAATAAACCGTTTTGTGCCATATCTAATAATATCTGAAATGCCCAAGGCACATGGTTTGTCTGCAAAGCGCATTGTCAATCCAAAGATCATGTGATGCAATTGCTTTAGGAATGGTGGTGGGCTTCTTAACATGACCCTGATATTGCCCCTGCAAAGCTTGCAGTCAAATGATTCGAACAAACCAGGATACCCTCTTGCTTTTGAGATTGCCAAGAGCCTCTCGGTGTCTGCCATAGTTGGTTCTCTCAGGTACTGAGGTCCAAACACCTCAACCACGGTAGTTGCAAACCTAACCATGGCATCTCCGCATGTGCTCTCGGACATCCGTAGGTACTCATCCCATGAATCAGCGACCGTGCCATATGCAAGCATCCGTAGTGCGGCCGTGCACTTCTGATAACCAGAGAACCCAATCCTTCCAGTTGTATCCTTCTTCAAGATGAAGTAGTCATCAAAGGATAGGACGCCATGGTACAGACGATCGAAGACATTTTTGCGCATCCGAAATCATCGACGAGGAGGGCATCGGGGGCAAAGTAGCCGCCATGAGTGTCAAATGGTCGCGCGCCCGGTCGCGGTTGAGCACTTGATGACCCTTGATCGACCCTTTGAAATTGAGAACATGCTCATCCGCACGCTCCGCATCTGAAAGCACCGCCTGCATCATCGTCGTCTCATTCGTGTAGTCCTCCTCATCGGGCAACTCAACAGAGGGCTACGCACCCCATATCCGAACTCATTGCTTCAAAGAAGAATGGACAAAAGATTTATCTCAGGAAATTCATCGAATAGTTGTCGGGCATGGTGAGCATCATAGGAGCAGATGGTACCTGAGCAGCGGTCTGAGGATAGGTGTGGAACGGTGGCAAAGGAGAAGCGGCATGGAGCCCGATTGTACCGCTGGAGGTGATGGCCCGTTGAGTTCTGGTAGGGGTGCGCGTGGTGGCTGGGGTGGTGGAGCGGCAACGAAGACAAGAGAGAAAAACTAGAGGAGAGAAAATGGGAGGATGGAGTCGCGGGGTTCGGAAGGGGTTTTGGATTGGCCTAGGGTGTCGAAGTCCTACGTGGCTGCTGTCCGAACTCCCGCAAAGCCCTCCCCCTGTCTCGTGTTTGCTGAAAAAAGTACGTCTGAATCGCTTGACGGACTGATACAGGTCCGCGTTGCATGACTTCCTTGATCCGAACCATGCAGTCCGAACGGTTGCGGCCGGCTTGAGGGTCCATTTTGAAGATGCTTTAGTTTATTCATTCTCATGGGCTTCGTATTTTACTAGTTTTATTGCAGTGACAGACAAAGTACGTACTCTGTTGTACTAGAGCCGCCACAAATAATTTGGATCTTTTATTCTCATGAGAGTAAGTCGGTCTGCATTTTTAGAGCATCTCCAATAGATGATGCAAATTTGGAGATGAAAAACTTGGTGTTGTACAATTTACATCACCAAAAAATGTTTTTCACATCTCCAAAAAATAGCCAACTCCAACAGATGATGTATATTCGTGATGTAAAACTCCAACTCCAACAAATGATGTATTTGAAGATGTAAAACTAGTGCACTGAACCTATTGTCGAAACTGTCAAAGCTCGCGCCCTCCCGCTGCAGCTCGCGAGGGCCGGTGGGGATGGCCGGAATCGGCCGGCGGTGGAGAGGAATGGGTAGGGGAGGTCGAGAGGAAGCCAAAACGATTGCGGCGACGGAAAGGGGATCGGGCAAGTGGCGGGGGACGGGGGACGGGGGACGGGGGGGACGGGGGGGGGGGGGGGGGGGGGGGGGGGGGGGGGGGGGGGGGGGGGGGGGGGGGGGGGGGGGGGGGGGGGGGGGGGGGGGGGAGTCGCGGCGGGTCCGACGGCCGCCAGAGAACGCGTTTCGATGGCGGCCGAAAGTGAATCGGTGACTGCAGGCGGCGGGCCGGCAGGGCAGACAGTGGGGGACCGGAGGAGGGTGAAGTCGCGACGGGCCCGGGGGCCGTTGGAGAAGGCGTTTAGGTTAGCCGTAGCCGTCGGAGAAGCTTCAGCGACTGCGGGCGGCGCGCCGACGAGCCATGCGGTGGGTGGGGGACGGGGGGGGGGGGGATGAAGTCGCGGCGGGCCCAGCGGCTGTCGGGCGGGGGGCGGCGGCGACGATTTGCTGTGAATTTGGCCGGTGGCGAAGACCAGTCGCGCGGTAGGGGAAGAAAGTGGCAGTTAGGCGGTTGGCGGACATACGTATTTTTACATCTTCTGTAGGTGGAGATGTAAATTTGCACCGCGAGGTGTTATAGTTTACATCTCCGAAAACTGGAGATGTAATTTTTTTATCTACATCATCTATTGGAGCAGCGTTTTTGGACCTCACAGATGCAAAAGACAGTTATTTTTGTATTTACATCTTCTGTCGAAGATGCTCTTACTGAGGGTACGCTATCTATATTTGGGCCACACAAGTCAGTATCCATCTACATGGCCGAACCGAAAAGCTAGCAACTTAATCAACCCGACCCCACTCTGGCACTTTCCATTCCCGCTTAAATTGTCCAGTGGCAATAACGCCGGGTACTACGCTGTCTCGCCGATTAACGCACAAGCAATACATTTCTCATATCTTTGTCTTTGAATCTGGCGGTTTTTTCTTCCCTTTTTTGAGATTAAAATGCATAGAACTATCACATTCATGTCACGACTAGCGTAAAATCATTACTTTATGATTCATGGTATTTTGCATCGAATCAAATTTCTGTCAATGGAAAAAACACTGAGCAAAAAATTGATCGCGTTTTGATGTGGCTGATCCCGAATCACCGGACAATGGTGACGGCGCGGCGTTAATGACCGTTGACTGCTCTGTCGAAAGCGGTTGGGCCGAACCTGAGCCCCCTTTCTCTTCCTCCTCAATCACTCCCCTCCCTCGCTCTCCTTCTCCTCTCTCGCGGGGCATGGTGGTGGCGGGATCTATCAAGGCGGCTTCGGGTCCATCGGCGAGGGCGTGGTGGGGACAGAGCATGAAGCACAGATGGCCGAGGTGGCAGGTGTCATCGGCGATGAGGAGGAGGATTGATGCGGCAGCAACGTATTCCGTTCATCGTCACCACTACCGGCGGCGGCGGATGTTGTCCGCACGTGGTGGTCGAGCCACCCACTTCAAATGTGCTCCCTACATGAGCTACATTCCTCTCTCTATATCAATTTCGTTGCTGCAATTTTAGGGTCCCGGATTTGGAAAGTAGGGCTTGTTGATCTGGGGTCTAGATGTTTCTGAACCTCGAATTAACTGAATGTTGTTGTTTGACTGAATTAACTGAAGTACTAAATTTAGGATTCTAAATTAACTGAATGTTACTATCCTATTTGATTGTTTCCGGGGTTCTAAAAATAGAGTTTCAGTTTGCCTGACTGGTTGCCTTCCAATCATGAATATTCTAGTATATAGCTAGTATTGTTGTGTATGAGTTCTGCTAGGGTTAACTATGTTAGTTTAGTGATTGATAGATGCAGTTTGCATATGATTTGTTCTTGTCACTATAACTCATACTAAATGTCACTACTAAATTTGTAGGGGGGTGCACTATGGTGTTGTGCAGTGGGTAGATGAGTTAAATTTGGGATGGGTGATGCAGTGGACAAGTTGACCACAGATGGAATGAGTCAATGTATATGGGTTTAAGTGATTTAACTGATGGGAGGTGTTAGTAGTTGTGTTCAATGTAATGTTCAAACTTGTTTCAAAGTTGTGTTGATTCAATGCAGAACTTCAAGACAACAAGTGTACCTAACTTGCAATATTCAGAGGATCAGTCATGTGTTAGGACAACTTGAAATCAAACTTTTGCTAATTAAAAGAATTATGCACCGTTAGGACAAGCATACCAGTTACATGTCAAACATCACAAATTACAAGTAACACTAGTGTTTAATTGTGATTTTAGAATGGCATAAAGGAACTACACTTTGCTTATCAATTCAACTGTATGTAGATTTGATTGAAGAAACTCTTTGTTCCATAGTAAACTGATACAAACTCTAGGCATGTTCTTTACGTTGACAACTAGCACACACATTTTATCTTTAGTTCTGTAGCTTATCATAGTGACTGGAAATAATTTAACGAATCAAGCCTTGTTGACCTTGAACTAATATGAGTTTCAGACAATATTTATACATTTATTTACCTACATAACTTGCAATATTCAGCGAAATTTCCAGGTACCTAACTTGCAATATTTAGAGGAATTTGCGGTAGTTCAGATAATTTTACATAAAGTTCAGATGGATAGATAATTCAGGCAATTTTACATAAAGTTCACATAATTTGCATGTTCCTAACTTGAAATATTCAGATAGATAGCTACTCCCTCCCTTCCGGATTAGAGGGCACAAATCTGAAATCTCATCAACCAAGGTAAACTGTGAGTGGATGGCACGAGTTTTGTGGATATAAAACTGTCCAATGAAATATTTTCAACACATTCGATTCTCGAAGCAATAAGTGTAGTGCCATCCTTTTCATTGGAGCATGATGCATGTGGAATATATAAGATGCATGCATGGCCATTAATTTTCTCTCTCTTATCTCTATGAATTAAATGTGGCATGGGACTCAAAGCACTTTAACTCATTTGGACTCGAAATGAGCCTAATATAATGAAAATCTGAATTTTTTGAGTTGAGCCCTGTAAAACGGAAAGGAGGGAGTAGACAGATAGATTGATTGATAGTTCAGGCAAGTTTACATAAAGTTCAGAGACATACACACATTAGGCATGCACACATAGTTTCTTTAGACACAGACACACAATTAAAATTCAGAAACTAACTGAACACATATAGTTGTTCATATCTTCAGAGGTAGAAACTACACCATCTTGAAGACTTGGGTGCTGCATATGGCTACATCAAACTCACTCGTTCTACAGCTTATGAACATGCAGTGAACTTCCTGGTGGTGCCTGTGGCCGTTTCCACCTCCTACATCTGTTGTTGATCCTCCATCTACTACTGCTCCTGCATCTCTGGCGGCCCCATCTCCATCAGAGCAAGGGACCATGGTGTTGTTTTTGTGCAGAAATAAAAGTTCTCGGATTCAGGTGAAACTTTTTGGAGATTTATTTAAGAATATATAAAAAATACTGGAACCAAGAACCACCGGAGGGGTGCCCTGGCTGGCCACGATACACCAGGGCGTGCCACCCCTTCTAGGCGTGCCCTAGTGGGTTGTGGTCCCCTCGTGGCCCCTCTGACCCTAATTTCAACCCCATAAATACCTATTTTCAGAGAAAAATAAATCAGAAATGAAGTTTCATCATGTTTTACGATACGGAGCCGCCGCCACCCCATGTTCTTCATCGGGAGGCCAGATCTGGAGCCCGTTCGGGGATCCGGAGAGGGGAATCTTCGGTCTTCGTCATCACCAACCCTCCTTCATCACAAATTCCATGATGCTCCCCACCGGGAGTGAGTAATTCCTTCGTAGGCTCACTGGTCGGTGATGAGTTGGATTACATTCATCATGTAATTGAGTTAGTTTTGTTAGGGATTGATACCTAGTATCCACTATGTTCTGAGATTGATGTTGGTATGACTTTGCTATGCCTAATGCTTGTCACTAGGGCCCGAGTGCCGTGATTTCAGATCTGAACTGGTTATGTTTTCACCATTATATCCATGTTCTAGATCCGATCTTGCAAGTCATATTCACCTATTACGTGTTATGATCCGTAAACCTCAGTGTGACCGTAATTGGGATACTTTCCGGTAACGACCGTAGTTTGAGGACTTCATGTATTCACTATGTGTTAATGCTTTGTTCCGGTTCTCTATTAAAAGGAGGCCTTAATATCCCTTAGTTTCCTTATGGACCCCGCTGCCACAGGAGGGTAGGACAAAAGATGTCATGCAAGTTCTTTTCCATAAGCATGTATGACTATTTACGGAATACATGCCTACATTATATTTATGAACTGGAGCTAGTTTTGTATCACCCTAGGTTATGACTGTTATATGATGAATATCATCCAACGAGTGCACCGATCCAATGCCTACGAGTTCCACATATTGCTCTTGCTAAGTTACTATTGTTATTGCTACCGTTACAACTGCTATAAAACTGTTACTGTCGTTACTGTTACCACTGCTATTGTTACCACTCCTATCAAACTATCATATTACTGTGCTACTGATCATTGTGCTGCAGATATTTAATTTACAGGTGCGGTTGAATTGAAAACTCAACTGCTAATACTTGCAAATATTCTTTGGCTCCCTTTTTGTCGAATCTATAAATTTGGGTTGAATACTCTACCCTCGAGAACTCTTGCAATCCTCTATACTTGTGGGTTATCAAGACCTTTTTCTGGCGCCGTTGCCAGGGAGCATAGCTATATTTGTTGAGTCACTTGGTATCATTATCTATTTATCACTATGAAGAATCTGAAGGATACAAGAACCAAGATTTTTCCCTCTAAGACGAGGGGAGGTAAGGAACTGCCATCTAGCTTTGTACTTGATTTGTCTTCTGTTATGAGTAAACTTGCAACACCACCGCATGCTATTAATCCTGATGTGTCACAAGTCATTGATGATGCTACTTCTGTTATGAATGATGCTTATGATGATGCTAGTACCTTGCCTGATGATAATGTGCCACTAGGTGAATTTCTTGATGAACAACTTGTTAGAGCTAAAAAGAATGAAATTGTTGAAACTGATGAAATTATTGAAACTGGTGAAGTCCCTAAAACTGATGACTATGAAACACCTATTAGACCTAGCTCTCCTAGATTTGAAATGCCTAAGATATCTGAAGGTTGTGTTATGGCTGAGGAGATAACTAGAGACTTTCTTGCTTGCAATGATAGAGATGATCTTAAGAAAATTTTATGCAAACTGAAAGAAGAATCTTTGAATGCTAGAATGGAATGTGATCCTAAGTTTGCTACTTCACCTATCTTTGTTACTGATAAGGATTATGAATTCTCTGTCGACCCAGAGTTAATCACTTTGGTTGAATCTGATCCTTTCCATGGCTATGAATCTGAAACTACTGTGGCACATCTTATAAGTTAAATGATATAGCCACCCTTTTTGCTCATGATGAGAAAATTCACTATTACTATATCCTCAAATTATTCCCGTTCTCATTAAAGGGTTATGCTAAGATATGGTACAATACTCTTTCTCCTAGTTGTGTGCGTAGTCCCCAAGATATGATTTACTACTTCTCTAAATAACATTTTCCTGCTCATAAGAAAGAAGCTGCCTTACAGGAAATATTTAACTTTGTGCAAATTGAAGAAGAGAGTCTCCCACAAGCTTGGGCTTCTACAATTGCTTAATGCTTTGCCTGATCATCCTCTTAAGAAAAATGAAATACTTGATATCTTCTATAATGGACTAACCGATGCTTATAGGGACTTCCTAGATAGTTGTGCTGGTTGTGTTTCCATGGACGAACTATTGAACAAGCTGAGGAATTATTGAATAATATATTGAAGAATTATGATGATTGGACTCTTCCTAAACCACCACCTAAACCCACTCTGAAGAAGAGGGGTATCTTATTTCTCAGTCCTAAAGATATGCAAGAGGCAAAGAAATGTATGAAGGAAAAAGGTATTAAAGCTGAAGATGTTAAGAATTTACCACCTATTGAAGAAATACACGGACTTGATACACCACCACCGCAGGTGGTAGAGGTAAATTCTTTCATAAAGTTTGATGGAAGTGGCATCCCTTACAATAAACATCCTAGTCAATGCTTGTATTAATTTGATAGGTACATCATCAAACAATATCACTCAATGCTAATGTTATGAAATAATTGAAATACAACTCTCATATGATTGCTCACTTGAGTGAATTGTTATTTTGAATCACCAATGATGTTAGAGGTGTAGGAAAACATGCTTCTATGGTTCAAACCTAGTTAGAACAAGTTGCTAAATCTCAAAGAGAATTGCTTAATGAAATGAATAATAATATGGATGATTTTTTTGCTATTAGAGTAGAAACTAGAGGAGGCAAAATGACTCAGGAACCACTTTATCCCGAGGGACACCGTAAAAGAATTGAACACGAATATCAAAGAATTAATGCTGATACACCTAGTCTTTCTAAAAGGAAAAAGAAAAAGAAAAATGATAAGATTTTGCACACCTCTTGGGGGAGTACGTATTTCTCACCAACATTACATTCATGCATCACACATTCATTCCAGTTGTCGGTGTTCCTCCTTTTTCATTGTGTAATCCATGTTAGTTTTGTTTTCTCGCTATCTTCTCGTGTGTTTGAAAAATTGTGAAAATCCAAAAATATTTCTCATTTCTTTTTGGTTTTTTATTTCCGAATTATCTGTTTGGTAGTTCATAATATTAAAAGAAAACCCAAAAAGGTTTCTCGTTCTTCTTTTGCATGTTGGGAGCTTTCCCGTGTATATAGTTTTTCTTGTTTTGTTTTTCTTTCATTTTGTTTTCTTTAGAAAAACAAAAACTCCAAAATGTCACAGCCCTAGAATTGTTTGCAATAGTTGCATAAGAGAGCATCCATGCATCATGTCTAAATTCTGAAAGTTGAATTGAGGTTAGTTGAAACCCTCAGAAATCACCTCAGAAATAATCAATGTTAAAAATCTTTTCAAATGAGTCCAAGGAAATGTTCCTGTTATTCTGTAAAAATATTGGCAAGAGGTAAAATTCAAACCAATATTTTTGAAGTTTCAGAAATATTTATTTTGGGCATTTGAAATTAATTCAATAACTATTTGAATTGGATCTATATTTATTATATAATAAATATATGTTCAATAATTCTGAAAATTGTTGTGTGGCTTTGGATAAGTCCACTTAGCTAGCACAATTATTTTCATGAAGTTTAAAGTTGATTTGGTGTTAAAACTAAATCGCAAACAAACTGCAGGAAATGGAAAAACAGAAATAAAAGAGAGAGAGAGAGAGAGAGTTACCTGGCGCTTACCTATAGCCCAGAGGCCCAGCACTATGCAGCCCAGGAGCTGGCCCAGCCCACCACTGCTGCCAGTCATCCCCCTCCTCTTGCCAGAAGGCAGAGGAGAAGCAGAGCACGCCCCCGCGCGAGCGCGCCACGCCGACAGCAGCCTGCCTGCCTCCCCAGCTCTCTAGTCGCGTCACGGAGCTGCCACGGACCCCTCTGCCTCTTCCCCTCTCTCCCTGGTTCCTCTCTCCCCCCTAGTGTTTGCGCGCACAGCCACCGAGCGCCTCGTGGTGCACCGACGAGCACCACCACGGCCACCGGCCTCCTCGACGCGCCAAGAAGCTCCGCTGTCGACCTCTACGGCGTCTCCGCCAAGCCACGCGAGCGAAAGCGCCCTACAGCGTCGTCCCTGACCTCATCTTTAACCTCCGGCCGCCGGCAACCTCGCCGTGGATTCGCGAGCTCCAGACCCTCCCCGACCTCGCCGTTGCCTCTGCTGGTTTCGCTGTGAGCTCCTGATCCTTCCCCCTTGCTCACCGCCTCCTTTCCCTTTTTCTAGTTGCTGTCACCATGAACCCGAGCTCCGGCCGCCGCCATGGACGGTGAGCTTCGTGCTCCCGAGCTCCTCCACCTGCGCTCGTTGCCTCCGCGTGTTCCTGGTGGTCCCAGCAACCCGTAGAGCCCATCGGCTGCGCCCCCCGTGCACCGTAACGCCTAAAGCTTGGATGCCCGAACTCCGGCGGCTGCCCGGCTCGTCGCCGCCGCCGCTACACACACCCCCAGCACACCATGCGGCCACCGCCGGATGCGCCGCACTGCCAGCAACCCATAGCCGCAATCCACGCTAGAAACCGTCCCCTGTAGCGCCTTCCCGCAGCGTCTCCGTCATCAGTTTTGGTCACCGCCGGCCGAACTCTGGCGATGTCGATGTGGCCCATCATTAGCACTAATGACCCCGCTAATTACCCCCACACTACTCACTTACATGTGGGCCCCTGTGCCTGTTTAGGTTAGTTTAATTCCTGTTTAGTTTAGTGCTAATCTTGCGGACCCCACATGTCAGGTTTGACCTGCCCAGTCAGCAATGACCTGGCCCCACTAGTCAGCCTCTGTTCCATCCCTGAGACACTGACATGTGGGTCCCAGCCGTCAGGTTTGACCTGGGCTGGCGCCGTTGACCTGCTGACGTCAGAATGATGTCATGCTGGCGCAGTAATGATTTTCTGGTTTTAAAATAATCCAGGAGATTCCACAAAATTCCCAAAACTTTTAAAATTCATAGAAAATTATCTATAACTCCAAATAAGATAAATTATATATGAAAAATGATCAGAAAAATCCAATCTATCCATCTGTACCATTTTCATGCATGTTAGAACAACTTATAGCTACTGTTTAGGACAAATCAGGTAAATGGCATTTGAATTTCCACATATGGAGTTTGAATTTGAATCTTGGATTCAAACCAACCTCATTTAACCTATTGCTAGTTGCATTAGCTCAAATCACAACATATTGACATGTCATGATCATGCATAATATTATGCATTGCATTGATTGTGTTCTTCCTTGTTTGCCGGTGTTTGTCCCCTCTCGATAGAGGTGGTTCCGACAATGTGATCGATGACACCGATGAAGAACTATACTATCTTCAGAAGTGCCAGGCAAGAAAAACCCCCTTGTTCATTCCGATACAATCCCACTCTCTCACTACTGCTCTCTTTTACTGCATTAGGACAACAACGATTCAACTGTTACATGCTGCGGTAGTTGAACCCCTTCCTCTACTTGACCTGCCATTGCCATAGTAAATAGATGAAACCCACTAGCATGAGTAGGAATTGTTTGATCCCTGATGTGCCTACTCATTCATGCTTGTTGTCATGCCAGCTACTGCTTAGAGTCGAGTCAGGTCTGATTCATCGGGAATGAATTGGAACGTGGTGAACATGTCCTACCGTTGAGAGCTAAGTGTGTGAACACGATTTGGTAAAGGTAGCGGTGAGAGGCCATGTAGGAGTACATGGTGGGTTGTCTCATTGCAGCCGTTCTCAGGAACTGAGTTCTGTGTTTGTGATCCATGAACAGTTACTACCACACATTGGGTTCCGGTAACTCAGCCCCTCTCGGCTTATTAATCAACTCGATCTCTGTCCAGGAGTTGCAACTAGTTTCTGGTGTTTGTAGGTAGTGTTGGTAGTCTACCAAGTGGCACCCGGTACAGGTGGGCTTGGGACAGACTAGGCACAGTGGCACGGTGTACCAAGTGGCACCTGGATGGTGGGCTTGGGAACCCTGCACACATCGTTTGGGGCCGTGAGCGACACCCCGGTCGGATCTTCTTGCGGATGGAACCTGAATAGACGATAAACCTGGACGAGAGACTTGTGTGGTTAGTCAGGTCGTGGTCAACTCCCTCGCTAGGCTTCTGCTTGAAGGTTGCCGAGGTACAGGACGTGTACATGGTGGTAAGTGGCGAGAGCGTGTGTGAAGAAGTACACCCCTGCAGGGTTATCATTACCTATTCGAATAGCCGGATTCCTTGGATATGGAAACTTGGACCCCTTGCATCGTTCATAGACAAGTGAAGGTGGATACTATAAAACTCGCAAGATAAGCGTGAGTGCTATGGATGGCCTTCTCGTAGGGAGACGGGAGCGGATCCATAGTGGTGTATTGATATGGTGAATATGTGGACTCGTGTGCGCCGCCTCAAAAGAGTTACTTGCAGTCATAGTTTAGGATAGCCACTGAGTCAAAGCTGGCTTGCTGCAGTCAAACTCCACCACCCCCTTTGTTGACACTTATGCATATGTAGCTAGTTCTGATGTAAGTCTTGCTGGGTACGTTTGTACTCACGTTTGCCTATTTTATGTTTTGCAGAGAGACGCCAGTCTCGCCAGTAGTTCCGTGTGGACTTCGACGTTTATCTTGATACCTGAGCTACGATCTTGTGCCCTCAGCAGGATCTGGTAGATAGTCAGGCTTCTCAGCCTTTTTCATTTGTAGATGTCTGTACTCAGACATGTTATGCTTCCGCATGTGCTTTGACTTGTATGCTCTGAATATTGGGTCATGAGACCCATGTTTGTAATATCTCGCTCCTCGGAGCCTATTGAATAAATACTTTGAGTCGTAGTGTTTTGTTGTGATGCCATGTTGTATTTACACATATCGAGCATATTGTGTGTATGATTGAAATGCTTGGTATGTGTGGGATCCGACAACCTAGTTGTTTATCCTTGGTAGCCTCTCTTATGGGGAAATGTGGTCTTGTGCTTCCATGAGCCATAGTAGTCCGCTACAGCCTGGTTCACTAGAGTCCTGCTAGCCCAGCACTACTGCTCCGGAACACTTGACTGGCCGGCATGTGATTCACTTCGTGCCTGTGTCTGTCCCTTCGGGGAAATGTCACACGGTGACATCCGGAGTCCTACCTAGCCTGCTACAGCCCGGTTCACCGTAGTCCTATTAGCCCAGTGCTACAGCCCGGATTCGCATGCTGCTGACCGACATGCTCGATGTTGATTCATGTATGCCTGTCCCCGTAAGTTAGTGCCACTTTGGGTTCACGACTAGTCATGTCGGCCCGGGTTCTCTGTCATATGGATGCTAGCGACACTATCATATACATGAGCCAAAAGGCGCAAACGGTCCCAGGCCATGGTAAGGCGACACCCGTGGGGATACCGTGCGTGAGGCCGTAAAGTGATATGAGGTGTTACAGGCTAGATCGGTGTGACTTAGAATCGGGGTCCTGACAGTTTTGGTATCAGAGCCTGACTGCCTGTAGGATTACCAAGACAAACTGGTCGAAGTTGTGTCTAGAAATGCTTTAGTTATGTAAGGGAATTGATTGTGGATGGGAACGTGAGGCTCTTTTTACTCCTTTACCTTATGCCCTTCTGCTCTGAATCAACCTCTTCTTTTCTACGGGGATTAAGAACTAGGATTCTCATTTTTCTATCAGGATCACGTGTTACTAATTTGTAGGCTTATAGGATTGTTGGTTTCAAGCCTTAGTTCAGTTCCTACTACTTCCGTATGTTCATAGCTGGCCTCAGAACCTTTATATTGTGATGTTGAGTGGTTATGCCACCATTTTGCAGGATGTCTCAAATCTTTTTGAGCATTTACAACCGTTATGCTGTCCGAGTCATCCCAGGTTTCGAAATAATCTGATGCATTTGCAAATCCCTTCTTTCCGTTATCGATGTTTCCTTGGGCCAGATTAAGCACACTAATCGGTCCGTCCGTTGAGGCACTCCGTTGCCTCGACATATATGTTGGAGCTATTATTATGACCCTAGGTGTCTTAGAGAATCACCTAGTAATCTAGCTATGTTTTGTGTTCCCAGTGTGATGATTCTGACCATTATTCTCGAAAGCATCCCGTGATGCTACTTAGTAGTAGGTATTCTACTCCTGGGTTCTTGAGCCCAAAATTCACCCTACTTACTTCATGTTGATAGTGTTGCTCATACCTTTAGGATGTTAGTAACCTGTGCGATAGTCCTCGAGGTCCGTGGTATTTCCTTCTTCCAAATACCATGAACTACTTATGGTAGAAGTTCTTTTGAACCAAAAGATCACAACCAGAGTGCTCTTGATGAGTTCTCCATTTTACATTGTGAATCTGCCAGTTCTACCTTTCTGCATGGGTTATCCGGAAGAAATGTTGAACTTAGTTTGACATACTAATCTATGCATCCACAACTCAGAAAGTTATATGCTCCTTGAGTTGTCCATTTTTAGTTGTATTCCGACCATCATCTATCAATTGATAGTCAAGAGTATGTGTGCAATCATGTTCATCAATGCCTATTATTCTTGTGGTCCGTCAAGCCGTTCTGGTTCAGAATGACTAGGAGAAACAAACTCCAGTACCTCATCCATATCCAGGATTGGGTCAAAGTAGTTGTATTCCATAGATCAAAATGCCAATCCAGTTTTTGTTCTGTTCTACCTTGGGTATTACCATCTTATATCAAGAATGTCATGGGAATTGCACCACCTCTTATGAATTCTTGACGCAGTGATACTTCTCGCCATCATTATTCATTCCTCAGTTCCGTGTTGTCGCAACCGGAATGCCGACAAGTGAATTGTGATGTGTGAAATCAATACTCCTTGCAACTGTGTTGCTTGGTAGTTATTGGACAATACTCTTATTCTTAGTGTGTTGGTTATTGAATCATCATCCTAAGATTTATCATGTGACCTAGTCCATTTTCCCTGGTGCACTCCTGGATCAATGAGATAGGATTTTGTCAATCCATCACTCTCTTGATCACATCGTCTTGCCTTGAAAAGCAAGATTGTTCTCGAGCTTAGAGACATATCGGTGGTTCGTGATTTTCTGGATATCTTCACGGAAGTATCACCAGGTCGTCCCCTGACCGATACATTGAGTTCGTGATCAAGTTGGTTCTCCAATAAACCACTCTTTCTCCAAGAATCCGTGTTGGATACCCCTGAGCTAGTTGGTTAAGCCAAACAACAACTTGGAGAGTTGGAAGGTAAAAGCTTTGCTTAACTTAGTTCATCTCTAAGGGATATCTTCTATGTGTGTGTGTTGAATAAAGATGTTATCTTCATCAATTGATCCTCGTGATCAATTGTCGGTGCTATTGTCGTAACCAATCTTTGAATTGAGTATGGGCTAATGTAAAATCAAATCAGAACCAACGATATTCGCAATGTTGTCTTACTCGTGGTTGTTTCCTCGGGCATACACCATTATATCCTTTGGGTCTGACCAATTCTAACACCTTGTCCACATGATTGTGAAGTTCCATTTATATGGAAACCTGGATGAATTGTTGTTGAGCCCATCGACAACATCCTTATCTTCTTCATGATTCATGATGAACATTAAGCTAGTGTTGGAAACTTTGTAAACAATGCCTTCGTGTCCCGCTCATGAAGCATATGTCCGGATGAAAGAAGTGACTTTCTTTAGTTCATGTGCATTCGATGCAAGTTGCCGCCGTGAATTCAAGGAAGTTAGTTTTGCTTCCTTTGGAATCATCCCAAGTCAGCCATGCATATGTGCGAAGTATTATGTGGTCTGGAGAATTGCAACCTCCACTCCATATGTATTCCCTAGCACACCAAGCCACCGATTGATTTTTTCAAGGAGAAGAAGTTCCTTCCTAAGAGCTAATCCAGACTTGTGTAAGGACTTCGGTATCCTCGATGATGGTTCCTCACCTGAAGTTTGGTAGTGTTTTATTGTAAGACTACTCTGTGGTCATGCTTGTCTTGGACAACATGTTCACATGTGTGTAGCAGAACCATCTCATGTTTTGGAGCTTGCTATCGTAGTTCATCTCCCGAAGTCTCGCAACGTTATCTCGTCGACTTGTGTTGCAACCTTTCTTTTCTAGACATGTTGTCTGGAAAAAAAATCCTGTTACCAGCCAGATCTGAATCTCAGGCAGATATGATGGCTGGAACATTTCCAAGATCTATGATGTAGGTCCCGACGAGGTTGATGTTCTGGCCAACACACCTAGTCGGAAGGTGTATTATGGTAGTATCTTGAATGAGCAATTCGACCATCTTCTCCATGAGGATTTGGTATGACTTATTCCACAAGTTGTTCCTTATGGATTTTTGTGCTCCCGAAGTCCGACCTTTACTTGATGGCCATGTTGATGCTTTTAAGCATTGACCGTGGTACCTAGTACATCAAGGAGAACATTAGAAGCGGAGTGCTAAATGTCTCTCGGTCGATCATCTAGATTTTCTTCTTTGGCATTGCTAAGGAAAAATCTGAGAAAGTGATGCCCTCCTTGCATCTGCATCCTCCATCACCGTTCATCATGGTAGTATGATGTGTTGCCAGGATCCTCGGCACGGATGTTGGTAAAACCTTGATGAATACGGAAATGCTCAAGTTCTTGAGAGCACGCTCAGTCACTTGGTTATATCCTCGGTATCAATTGGAATGTGCCTTCCGTTGCCGAGTTGTCCTATAACTCTAGTTTCCTCTCCAAACTGAGTATGCCATTCTTTCGAATTCATTCAAACGATCAATTGTGATTTCCCTTAGGCTGGTATAGAGAGAGTTTCAATGATCTCTGTATCAAAAGTAATTCTTTTTGCCACTTAAGGGAATAATTCTACGAGTCACCTTCCCCGAGGTGTCCCGTTATGGAATCATGGCAATTATCTCCTCACTACCTTGAAAACCATGCACTATCCTACCCCAGCATGGAATTATCACCTACCAATTTGAACCTTTGTCATATGTTTCTCATCCATCATCTCTGATGTGTGTTTTGCTTCTTAGCTCAAGGGATGTTTCTATGTCTCATTTCGTGAGTTGATCTTGTGTTCATTAAGATCGGTGATCCATTCTTGTGAGGTTTTCTTGCTCTCTTGTCGCCATGTTGGATGAAGTTCTCGAAGGAAAGGATGTCATAATCAAAGATGATGATCGAATCAACATTCTTATGAAGTGCAACATGGATCGTGAAGACTGTGTCAGTTCCATGTCCCCTCTGTCTTCTCACCTCACGTCTTGAATCTCGGGATGAGATTCTTGTTTAGTGGGGGTGAGTTGTCACAGCCCTAGAATTGTTTGCAATAGTTGCATAAGAGAGCATCCATGCATCATGTCTAAATTCTAAAAGTTGAATTGAGGTTAGTTGAAACCCTCAGAAATCACCTCAGAAATAATCAACGTTAAAAATCTTTTCAAATGAGTCCAAGGAAATGTTCCTGTTATTCTGTAAAAATATTGGCAAGAGGTAAAATTCAAACCAATATTTTTGGAGTTTCAGAAATATTTATTTTGGGCATTTGAAATTAATTCAACAACTATTTGAATTGGATCTATATTTATTATATAATAAATATATGTTCAATAATTCTGAAAATTGTTGTGTGGCTTTGGATAAGTCCACTTAGCTAGCACAATTATTTTCATGAAGTTTAAAGTTGATTTGATGTTAAAACTAAATCGCAAACAAACTACACGAAATAGAAAAACATAACTAAAAGAGAGAGAGAGTTACCTGGCGCTTACCTATAGCCTAGAGGCCCAGCACTGTGCAGCCCAGGAGCTGGCCCAGCCCACCACCGCTGCCAATCATCCCCCTCCTCTTGCCAGAAGGCAGAGGAGAAGCAGAGCACGCCCCCGCGCGAGCGCGCCACGCCGAGAGTAGCCTGCCTGCCTCCCCAGCTCTCTAGTCGCGTCGCGGAGCTGCCACGGACCCCTCCGCCTCTTCCCCTCTCTCCCTGGTCCCTCTCCCCCCCTAGTGTTCACGCGCGCAGCCACCGAGCGCCTCGCGGTGCACCGACGAGCACCACCATGGCCACCGGCCTCCACACGCCTCCCCGACGCGCCAAGAAGCTCCGCTGTCGACCTCTACGGCGTCTCCGCCAAGACACGTGAGCGAAAGCGCCCTACAGCGTCGTCCCCGACCTCATCTTCAACCTCCGGCTGCCGGCAACCTCGCTGTGGATTCGCGAGCTCCAGACCCTCCCCGACCTCGCCGTTGCCTCTGCTGGTTTCGTTGTGAGATCCTGATCCTTCCCCCTTGCTCACCCCCTCCTTTCCCTTTTGCTAGTTGCCGTCACCACGAACCCGAGCTCCAGCCACCGCCATGGACGGTGAGCTTCATGCTCCCAAGCTCCTCCACATGCGCTCATTGCCTCCGTGTGTTCGTGGTGGTCCCAGCAACCCGTAGAGCCCATCGGCCGCGCCCGCCGTGCACCGTAACGCCTAAAGCATGGATGCCCGAACTCCGGCGACCGCCCGGCTCGTCACCGCCGCCGGTACACACACCTCCAGCACACCACGCGGCCACCACCGGATGCGCCGCACTGCGAGCAACCCATAGCCGCAAACCGCGCTCAAAACCGTCCCCTCTAGCGCCTTCCCGCAGCGTCTCCGTCGTCGGTTTTGGTCGCCGCCAGCCGAACTCCGGCGATGTCGACGTGGCCCATCATTAGTACTAATGACCCCCACACTACTCACTTACATGTGGGCCCCTGTGCCTATTTAGGTTAGTTTAATTCCTGTTTAGTTTAGTGCTAATCTTGCGGACCCCACGTGTCAGGTTTGACCTGCCCAGTCAGCATTGACCTGGCCCCACTGGTCAGCCTCTATTCCATCCCTGAGACACTGACATGTGGGTCCTAGCCGCCAGGTTTGACCTGGGCTGGCGCCATTGACCTGCTGACGTCAGAATGATGTCATGCTGGCGCAGTAATGATTTTCTGGTTTTAAAATAATCCAGGAGATTCCAGAAAATGCCCAAAACTTCTAAAATTCATAGAAAATTATCTATAACTCCAAAATAAGATAAATTATATATGAAAAATGATTAGAAAAATCCAATCTATCCATCTGTACCATTTTCATGCATGTTATAACAACTTATAGCTACTGTTTAGGACAAATCATGTAAATGGCATTTGAATTTCCACATATGGTGTTTGAATTTGAATCTTGGATTCAAACCAACCTCATTTAACCTGTTGCTAGTTGCATTAGCTCAAATCACAACATATTGACATGTCATGATCATGCATCATATTGTGCATTGCATTGATTGTGTTCTTCCTTGTTTGCCGGTGTTTGTCCCCTCTCGATAGACGTGATTCCGACGATGTGATCGATGACACCGATGAAGAACTATACTATCTTCAGAAGTGCCAGGCAAGCAAAACCCCCTTGCTCATTCCGATACAATCCCACTCTCTCGCTCCTGCTCTCTTTTACTGCATTAGGACAACAATGATTCAACTGTTACATGCTGCGGTAGTTGAACCCCTTCCTCTGCATGACTTGTCATTGCCACAGTAAATAGATGAAACCCACTAGCATGAGTAGGAATTTTTTGAGCCCTGATGTGCCTACTCATTCATGCTTGTTGTCATGCCTGCTACTGCTTAGAGTTGAGTCAGGTTTGATTCATGAGGAATGAATTGGAACATGGTGAACATGTCCTACCGTTGAGAGCTAAGTGTGTGAACACGATTTGGTAAAGGTAGCGGTGAGAGGCCATGTAGGAGTACATGGTGGGTCGTCTCATTGTAGCCGTTCTCAAGAACTGATTTCTGTGTTTGTGATCCATGAACAGTTACTACCACACATTGGGTTCCGGTAACTCGGCCCCCTCGACTTATTAATCAACTCGATCTCTGTCCAGGAGTTGCAACTAGTTTCTGGTGTTTGTAGGTAGTGTTATTAGTCTACCAAGTGGCACCCGGTACAGGTGGGCTTGGGACAGACTAGGCATAGTGGCACGGTGTACTAAGTGGCACCCGGATGGTGGGGTTGGGAACCCTGCACACATCATTTGGGGCCGTGAGCGACACCCCGGCCGGACCTCCTTGCGGATGGAACCCGAATAGGCGATAAACCTGGACGAGAGACTTGTGTGGTTAGTCAGGTCATGGCCGACTCCCTCGCCAGGCTTCCGCTTGAAGGTTGCCGAGGTACACGACGTGTACATGGTGGTAAGTGGCGAGAGCGTGTGTGAAGAAGTACACCCCTGCAGGGTTATCATTATCTATTCGAATAGCCGGATTCCTCAGATATGGAAACTTGGACCCCTTGCATCGTTCATAGACAAGTGAAAGTGGATACTCTAAAACTCGTAAGATAAGCGTGAGTGCTATGGATGGCCTTCTCGTAGGGAGATGGGAGCGGATCCATAGTGGTGTATTGATATGGTGAATATGTGGACTCGTGTGCGCCACCTCAAAAGAGTTACTTGCAGTCATAGTTTAGGATAGCCACTGAGTCAAAGCTGGCTTGCTGCAGTCAAACTCCACCACGCCCTTTGTTGATACTGATGCATATGTAGCTAGTTCTGATGTAAGTCTTGCTGGGTATATTTGTACTCATGTTTGCCTATTTTATGTTTTGTAGAGAGACGTCAGTCTCGCGAGTAGTTCTGTGTGGACTTCGACATTTAGCTTGATACCTCAGCTACGATCTTGTGCCCTTGGCAGGATCTGGTAGATAGTCAGGCTTCTCAGCCTTTTTCATTTGTAGATGTCTGTACTCAGACATGTTAAGCTTCCGCATGTGCTTTGACTTGTATGCTCTGAATGTTGGGTCATGAGACCCATGTTTGTAATATCTCGCTCCTCGGAGCCTATTGAATAAATACTTTGCGTCGTAGTGTTTTGTTGTGATGCCATGTTGTATTTACACATATCGAGCATATTGTGTGTATGATTGAAATGCTTGGTATGTGTGGGATCCGACAACCTAGTTATTTATCCTTGGTAGCCTCTCTTATGGGGAAATGTAGTCTTGTGCTTCCATGAGCCATAGTAGTTCGCTTCAGCCCGGTTCACCGGAGTCCTGCTAGCCCAGCACTACTGCTCGGGAACACTTGACTGGCCGGCATGTGATTCACTTCGTGCCTGTGTCTGTCCCTTCGGGGAAATGTCACGCGGTGACATTCAGAGTCCTGCCTAGCCTGCTACAGCCCGGTTCATCGGAGTCCTGCTAGCCCAGTGCTATAGCCCGGATTCGCACGCTGCTGACCGACATGCTCGATGTTGATTCATGTATGCCTATGCCCGTAAGTTAGTGCCACTTTGGGTTCATGACTAGTCATGTCGGCCCGGGTTCTCTATCATATGGATGCTAGCGACACTATCATATACGTGAGCCAAAAGGCACAAACGGTCCCGGGCCATGGTAAGGCGATACCCGTGGGGATACCGTGCGTGAGGCCGCAAAGTGATATGAGGTGTTACAGGCTAGATCGGTGTGACTTAGAATCGGGGTCTTGACACAAAAAGTCTGTTTCTTTGAAATTCTTTTCTTTCGTTGAGTCATTATGAGGGTAAGACCAGGATGAAAATGTTGAGTGCTCTCATATGCATTATTATTGATCTAACGAAGAGCCCATATTACCTTGTCTTATCCTTTGAATAAATGTTTGCAAATTCCAGCTTAGTCCTGGGCACATGCACTATTTTCCGCTTTCTTCTTGTGTGTTTGAAAAACTTCAAAAATCCAAAAATATTTCTCACTTATTTTTGGCTTTTCTTTCTTGTTTAATTAGTTCGTAGTAGTTAAAGAAAATCCAAAAACATTTCCCGTTCTTCTTTTGTTTGTTGGGAGCTTTCCCGTGTGAATAGTTTTTCTCATTTTTGTTTTTCCTTTGTTAATTTTCTTTCTTCAGAAAAACCAAAACTCCAAAACTATTTCAGTGTGTTTCTCTGAAATTCTTTTCTTTCAGTTGTCGTAAGGAGAAAACCACGATGAAAATGTTGAGTGGCTCTCATATGTACTGTTGGTTATCTAACAAAGAGCCCATATTAAATGTTTGCAGATTCCAGCTTAGTCCATGGCACACTTGCACTATTATTATTTTCACATCATTCGGTCGTGCAAGTGAATGGAAATAATGACGATGATTTGATGGAATGATTGCGGTGAAAGAAAGCTGGTATGAACTCCTCTTGTTTTTGTTTTTGTAAATATGTTTAGCTCAGTCGATCTTGATTCAACATATTATAAGTAAACATGTTTGTGATGACAATTAGAGACTATAGTTTCTCATGCCATGCTTAAATAGCTAGGAGTGGATAATGATTTATCTTGAGTGTCAACATGCATTAAAATGGTCGTGATGTAGTATGTTAGTATGGTAACTTCCTTTGAACAATTCAAGTGGCTTTACTTGGAACACATTCACACACATAGTTGATTCAAAACCAACATAGCCTCCAAGATTTTTATGTTCATGGTGTTTATATCCTACTCATGCTCATATTCAATGTTAATTATTCTCAATGCATGATTATAACTGTTGTCGCTCTCTAGTTGGTTGCTTCTCAATCTATTTGCTATCCTTCACCTATACTAAGTGGGAATGCTGCTTGTGCATCCAAATCCTTGAAACAAAAGTTGTCCAGATGAGTCCACTATATCTACCTATATGCGGTATTACTCTGTCGTTCCAAGTAAATTTGCATGTGCCACCTCTAATCCTTCAAATAAGCATCTGTTTTGTGTGCCCGTACCGCTCATGGAGTGGTAGGAGGCGGTCAGTGTATTCCATGCTAAGTGGGTTATTATCACGATGGGTGTTTATTCACTTCACTACAAAAAAATGACACATCCGTGACATTTTGGGCCGAATGGAATTTTTTCTGTCATACTTATGACACTTCTATGACCATAATTGTGACAAAACCCGGTATCATCATAGATGTGGTGGGCTCCTACTTCTATGACAAAAAATCATGACAGAAAATGGGCTTTTCGTCCTGGGCGGGCCGGAGACGCAGCTGCATGACATTCTTTGGGCCGTCCATGACAGAAAAAACCATGGTAGAAGCGAGGGCGAGGAAAATATCGGGGTGTTCCCGGTTACTGTGGGTGGTCGGGGCCGAGCGATGCACAGAGGTTTGCACGTTTCTCTCATACATGCACGCACGTGGGTGCGAGGCGTTGGGCTCTAACTGAACCCGAGTGAGGCATTCGTCTACTGAACCCGAGCGATTGCACTGCAGGCTACGCGTTACTGAACCCGAGCGATCGATCAATGGCTGTTAACTGAACCCGATCGAGCGATTCCTTCGCTACTGCTGCTAACTGAAGCCAATCGATGTTGCCTCGGGATGAATAGTTAGTGTTGCTGGGGGGGGTGGATGAACAGTTCCCGGTGGGGGTGGATGAACAGGACCCCGTGGTGTTGCCTCTGGATGAACAGGACCCCGATCGATCGAGCCGGTTGGGGCTGGATGAACAAGACCCCGTGAAGGGCTGGATGAACAGGACCACCCCGTGGAGGGCTGGATGAACAGTAGACGGTGGAGGGCTGGATGAACAGTAGCCCGTGGAGGGGTGGTTGAACAGGAGCCCATGGAGAGGGCTGGTTGAACAGTAGCCGGTGGAGTAGCGCACGGTGGAGGCTGGATGAACAGGAGCCCGTGGATGAACAGTCGCAGGTGGAGGCTGGAGGAGGTCGACGGTGGATGAACAATAGCCCGTGGAGGCTAGAGGGGGTCGACGGTGGAGATGAACAGTATCTTGTGGAGTCCTGTTTTGCGGTACGCCATACCCCTCTGATGAACAGGACCCCTATTTCGATCATAGTGCTCCAACACAAGTCCGTTTCCTCCGTTTTGCGGTACGCCACACCCCTCCCGATGAACAGGACCACCGTTTCGACCGTAGGAGGTCCGTTTCCTCCGTTTTGCGGTACGCCAGACCCCTCCCGATGAACATGATCCCGTTTCGAACGTGGCCGGTCGAACACAAGGCCGTTTCCTCCGTTGTGGGTACGCCAGGCCTAATTTCCATCGGCTGTTCCGTCCAAGCTGGTTGGCTCCCACGCGTTCTGTTGCCTCCCGATGAACACGACGCATTCCGTTGCCTCCCCATGAACACGACGACGACGCAGTTTCTCCGTTCCGACCCAGCCATGTAAATGAGCCCTGGCCGTACGTATGCACGAGTAGGCGTTCGAGACCCTGCCCGTATGTACGTACGTGGCCATATTTTCTTTCTTACACACTGGCCGCTGTACGTACGTGTACATGCTACGTGCGCGCCTCTACTACGACATGTGCGCGCCTCTACATCGACTAGTATGTATGTACACGTCGCGACCAGAATGACAACGCTACGTACGCTTCGACCAGGTGGGTCCCGACTGTCATGCACTTCCTTGCGCGCGAAGATGTAGCTGGTGGTCCCAGCAGTCAGGGGGCGAATCGTTTTTTTTGCCCGGACGCACTTCCTTGCGTGTGAAGATGTAGCTGGTATGTCCCAGCAGTCAGGGGGGAAACATTTTTTTCGCAAAATACGGTTGCCCGTCTTGTGGGTCCCTGCTGTCAGGTGGAGGAATCATTATTTTCTGCGTAATAAGGAGGCACTTCCTTGCTGTGGCCGTGGACCCAGCTGTCAGCCTCTCCACGTACAGTCCATGTCTGATGGAAGCCGTTCCTTGACCACGTTAACCACGCCGCGTCGAGAGCACCAGGGCGGTGGACGACGGCGAGGGCTAGGAAGGGGACGAAGTGGAGCCGGGGAAGACACGGCAGTGGATGCCCACGCGTAGAGGAGTATGAGGGTTCACTGGTTCGGCTGCGGTGTGAGGCTGCCGTCGCCGCAGAATAACAGGGGGTGTGGGTGAGTGGAGGGATGGCCTGGCCAGCGGTGGGAGTAGTATGGGGGCGGTGAGGCCTCCGCGGAAGCACAGCCGGCCACGGGAGATAGGAGCAGGCGGCATGACCGGCGCTGCTTTGGGCGGCTGGACCAAGAAGACCAGAGGTTGAAGAAGCACTACGGCCGTTGGATGGACATCGTACGGTCACTAGAGCTAGAATCATTCATATTGACTAAGTTGACAAAGCTCTCCATCCCCGTCAACTTAGTAGGCCCACAAGTCAGCCTCCCACCAAGGTGGGTCCCAGCTAGCAGGGGGAGTATTCCTTTTTTGCATAATAAGGAGGCACTTCCGGTGGGTCCGAGCTGATAGCGGGGGGAACGTTTTTTTTGTGAAATACGGTGGCCCGTCCGATGGGTCCCAGCAGTCAGGGGAGAAACATTTTTTTTCACAAAATACGGTTGCCCATCCAGTGGGTCCCTACTGTCAGGTGGAGGAATCATTATTTTCCGTGTAATAAGGAGGAACTTCCTTGCTGCAGTCGTGGACCCAGCTGTCAGCCTCTCCACGTACAGTCCATGTCCGATGGAAGCCGTTCCTTGACCACGTTGACCATGCCACGCAGAGAGCACCAGGGCGGTGGACGACGATGAGGCCTAGGAAGGGGACAATGCGGAGCCGGGGAAGACGCGACAGTGGATGCCCACGCATAGAGGAGTATGAGAGTTCACTGGTTCGCTACGGTGTGAGGCTGCCGTCGCCGCAGAATAACAGGGGGTGTGGGTGAGTAGAGGGATGGCCTGGCCAGCGGTGGGAGTAGTAGGGGCGGTGAGGCCTCCGGTGCATCGCAGCCGGCCACGGGAGGCAGGAGCACAAGGCACGACCGGCGCTGGTTTGGGCGGCTGGAGCAAGAAGACCAGAGGTTGAAGAAGCACTACAGCCGTTGGATGGACATCGTACGGTCACTGGAGCTAGAATTGTGCATATTGACTAAGTTGACAAAGCCCTCCGTCCCCGTCAACTTAGTAGGCCCACGAGTCAGCCTGCCACTATACTGGGTCCCAGCTAGCAGGGGGAGTATTTATTTTTTGTGCATAATAAGGAGGCACTTCCTTGTGCACGAAGATATAGCTGGTGGGTCCGAGCTGTCAGCGGCGGTAACATTTTTTTCGCGAAATACAGAGGCCCTTTCGGTGGGTCCCAGATGTCAGGTGGAGGAATCGTTATTTGGCGTGTAATAAGGAGGTATTTCCTTGCGTGCGGCCGTGGACCCAGCTGTCAGCCTCTCCACGTACAGTCCACTTCAGATGCATGTGGTCATTGACCACGTTGACCAGGCCGCGTCGAGAGCACCAGGGCGGTGGACGACGGTGAGGCCTTGGAAGGGAATGATACGGAGCCAGGGAAGACTCGAAAGTTGTTTCCCACTGAAAGGATCGAGAAGAGGTGTCTAGAGGGGGGGGTGATTAGACACTAAGTACCAAAAGTTACAGTTTTTAATTTCTTTAAGTTGAAGTGGAGTTTTGGAACAAGTTTAACAAACACAATACATATCAAGCAAGCATGCAAAGAGTATATGAGTAGCGGAAAGTAAAGCATGCAACTTGCAAGAATGTAAAAGGATGGGATTGGAGTGTGCAAACGCAATTTGGAGACACGGAGATTTTTGAGACGTGGTTCCGATAGGTGGTGCTATCGTACATCCACGTTGATGGAGACTTCAACCCACGAAGGGTAACGGCTGCGCGAGTCCACGGAGGGCTCCACCCACGAAGGGTCCATGAAGAAGCAACCTTGTCTATCCCACCATGGTCGTCGCCCACGAAGGACTTGCCTCACTAGCGGTAGATCTTCACGAAGTAGGCGATCTCCTTGCCCTTACAAACTCCTTGGTTCAACTCCACAATCTTGTCGGAGGCTCCCAAGTGACACCTAGCCAATCTAGGAGACACCACTCTCCAAGAAGTAATAAAATGGTGTGTTGATGATGAAATCCTTGCTCTTGTGCTTCAAATGATAGTCTCCCCAACACTCAACTCTTTCTCACAGGATATGGATTTGGTGGTAAGAAGATTTGAGTGGAAAGCAGCTTGGGGAAGGCTAGAGATCAAGATTCATATGGTAAGAATGGAATATCTTGGCCTCAACACAAGTGTAGGTGGTTCTCTCTCAGAAAATGTATGTTGGAAGTTTAGGCACGTTCTGATAGCTCTCTCCATGAATGAAGAGGAGGTGGAGGGGTATATATAGCCTCCACACAAAATCTAACCGTTACACACAACTTGCCAATCTCGGTGGGACCAAATTGATAAACTCGATCGGACCGATTCAGCAAATCTAGTGACCGTTAGGATTTTTGGTGGGACCGACATGCAACTCAGTAGGACCGATATGGTTAGGGTTAGGGCATAACGTAATCTCGGTGAGACCGATTACACAAACTCGGTGAGACCGATTTTGGTAATAAGCTAACCAGAGAGTTGGTCAGGTAAACTTGGTGGGACCGATTCACTCATTTCGGTGAGACCAAAATGTTACGAAAAGGAAACAGAGAGTTTACATTGCAATCTCAGTAGGACCGATTACGCAAACTCGGTGAGACCGATTTTGGTAATAGATCCATACAGAGAGATTGCAATCCCATCTCGGTGAGACCGAGATCCCTATTGGTGAGACCGATTTGCCTAGGGTTTGTGGCAGTGCTTATGCCATCTGAACTCGGTGGCGCCGGATAGAAAGAATTGGTGGGGCCGAGTTTGACTTTTGGTTTAGGTCATATGTGGATGTGAGAAAGTAGTTGAGGGCTTTGGAGCATATCACTAAGCATTTTGAGCAAGAGCCTCATTAAGCAACACCTCATCCCTCCTTGATAGTATTGGCTTTTCCTATAGACTCAATGTGATCTTGGATCACTAAAATAGAAAATGTAGAGTCTTGAGCTTGGAGCTTGAGCCAATCCTTTTGTCCTTAGCATCTTGAAGGGGTTCCACATCCTCTAGTCCATGCCACTTCATTGTTGAACTTATCTGAAACATACTAGGTAAAAGTGTTAGTCCAACAAGAGATATGTTGGCATTAATTACCAAAACCACCTGGGGAGCACTTGTGCTTTCAATCTCCCCCTTTTTGGTAATTGGTAACAACATACATCAAAGCTTTAGATAAAGATATAGAGAATAGTAAGTAAAGCTTTGGAAAGACATGTAACATGCATAGGGTCCCCCTACATGTATGCAATCATGTGAATATGGAATATAGGAGCATGTGAATGCATAAACATGACAGAGTAAGCAATGTGTTACATGTATCTTGGCTATATGCATCAGAGCAAATGATGTGAATATGAGAAATGTACCTTCATGCTCATGAGTCCTTCTTGCAAACAGTATGTACACCAGCAAGAATTTCTCATACACATGATTGTGATGCATATACTTACCTTGTGGTCTTGAGTTGGCTTAGGATGGGATGAACCTGCATAAACAAGGTTAGATAACATAGATACACCTACTGGCCAGAGCAAACAAAGGAAACCACAAGAGTACCAAGACTAGGATGACATGTAGAGTGAGTACTAAGTACCACATTGGATATAGACATGTCCCCAAAGGTAAAGATGTGCAATAAATTCAAGGATTTCCTTCCCTTAGATGTCTTGCTCCCCCTAAATCTAGCATGGGATACTAGGAGAAGATAGGAATAGAAAATCAGAGCAAAATGAGAGCTCAAAGGAAATAAACAGAGCTAATTCAAACGAGCAAATATGAACATGTCTTTCCCCTCCTGAAGACATGTGACTTCTCTCCTCTTGAACACCAAGAATCTGGGGTCCTTGATGATTACTCTTTCTTCCCTTGAGTATCCTCTCCCCCTATAGATATGATTAAGCTTTGATGTGATCTCTCTCTCTCCCCCTTTGACATCAATTCCCAAGAAGGGTTCTTCTGGATTTTTGTCATGATGGGTTTGGTCCTTGAGTCACAGAATAAAGTAGCAAGTTGAATGGGATGCTGGTCGAGGACAAGATTCATTGAGTGGAGCTGGATCAAAAAGAATGCAGAAACAAGTGGCAAGATGTCTTTCCTGTAGTGAAATCGGTGACACCGAGTTGTATGGTTCGGTTGTACCGAGAGGATTCGGTTGGACCGAAAGCATCAGACCGGTGAGACCGAGTTCATCGCAGAGAAAACACTTGTCACCTCAGCTCACTAGACAAGTAAGATCTCACAAGGATTTGCAAGGAATTAACTGAAAGATTGGCAATGAATTTGATGCAAGGAATGCAGAACAGAAAATAAAAGAGAAGAAACTAAAAGGAGTCTAGATGAAGTTTTTTTGAAGAGGGAAACAAATATGCATGAGACAAATGCAAGGGCACAGAAAAGAACACAAGAGAACTTCATCTAGAATTGGTCAGCGACAAGGTCACCTATGTTAGAGTATATTGACTTAGGAGTCAAGTGAGATCACTTGATCATAGGTCATACTCATCGTTTAAGCTCAAAATGGGGTTACCATTTTTCGTTTAAGCTTTTTGATGTATTCACATCTTGTCGAGTTGCTTTGATTCATGACTTGGAGTAAAGCTTCTCTAGGATGGAATAACATACCTTGGGTGGTGGTGTTGATCATGATCATGTAGTTGAACTTGTGTGGGTTGCTCAAGGTTGATGTAGCTCATCAAGAGTTGGGAGCACCACTTGGAGTTTGAGTTCATCTACCTACATGGGTTAGTTTTTGCAAGGAAGAGCACTTGTGTATCCAAAATGACAATCATGAAAGTCAACATAGAATTTGTCAAAGGATATGTTTGAATGGTTGCGTGCTTCCTTGTCTTCATCCACCATTGTGTAGAGACTTGGTGATATAGAAATTGCTCAAGATGTGAGTGAGTTGCAATCTCATAGATTTAGATTCATCCAAGTACCTACATGGGTTAGATAACATGCAAGGTGCAAATATATCCAAGACATAAGATAGTCAACATAAGAGAAATATGAAGGATTAGTCATAGGCTCATGCCTTGCATGTATCAAATGGAGTTCCTACTCCAAGTTTGAAGCATCAATGATGTTAAATTCACCTCTTAACCTGCAAAACACTTTCTCATCAAGTGGTTTCATTAATATATCAGCTAACTGCTTTTTGGTGCGAACATGCTTAAGATTAATGTCCCCTTTGGCAACATGATCTCGAATGAAATGATGGCGAACTTCAATATGCTTAGTTCGAGAATGTTGCACGGGATTGTGAGCAATCTTAATAGCACTTTCATTGTCACAAAGTAATGGAACATGTTTCACAGATATCCCATAATCATTAAGAGTCTGGGTCATCCAAAGTAATTGAGCACAACATGATCCAGCGGCAATGTATTCCGCTTCGGCGGTGGATAAGTATACCGAGTTTTGTTTCTTGGAAGACCAAGACACAAGAGATCTAGCAAGAAATTGATAAGTACCCGAAGTGGACTTTCTATCAACCTTGTCACCGGCATAGTCCGAGTCGGAGTAGCCAACAAGATTAAAGGAGGCCCTCTTTGGATACCAAATGCCAAAATTTGGTGTATGGATTAAGTATCTCACTATCCTTTTCACGGCCTTAAGATGACATTCTTTAGGAGCGGCTTGATATCGTGCACACACTTAGCATAATATCGGGACATGAAGCACATAGATATAACAATGAACCAATCATAGAGCGATAAATCTTTTGATCAACCGGTTCACCATCTTTGGTTAAATCAAGATGTCCACTGGTAGGCATGGGTGTAGTCATACCTTTGCATTCTTGCATATTGAACTTCTTGAATAAGTCCTTGGTGTACTTCGTTTGAGAGACAAAGGTACCTTCCTTAGTTTGCTTGATTTGCAAACCAAGAAAGAATTTGAGTTCACTCATCATCGACATCTCAAACTTCCCTGACATTAGCTTTCCAATCTTTTCACTAAAATGAGGGTTAGTTGATCCAAATATAATATCATCGACATAAATTTGGCACACAAATAGTTCTCCATTATCCCTTTTAGTAAAAAGAGTAGAATCTATTTTTCCAATTTCAAAGCCTTTTTCAATAAGGAACTTGGTCAAGCATTTATACCATGCTCTAGGAGCTTGTTTAAGACCATAAAGAGCTTTGTGAAGTTTGTAAACATGATTAGGTTTCTTAGGATTGACAAATTCAGGAGGTTGCTTAACATAAACTTCCTCCTCTATTTCACCATTTAGAAAAGCACTTTTAATGTCCATTTGGTACAAGGTGATATCATGATGATTAGCATAGGCAAGTAAGATGCAAATGGACTCAAGTCTAGCAACTGGGGCATATGTCTCACCATAGTCCATACCTTCGACTTGAGTGTAGCCTTGGGCGACAAGACGTGCTTTGTTGCGAACTACTTGTCCATCTTCATCTTGCTTGTTGCGAAACACCCATTTGGTACCGATGATGTTATGGTTGTTGTCGGGCTTCTCAACTAATGTCCAAACTTGATTTCTCTCAAAGTTGTGTAGCTCTTCATGCATGGCATTTATCCAATCCGGATCTTCCAAAGCTTCTTCAACCTTCATAGGTTCAATGCTAGAGATGAATGAATAGTGTTCACAAAAGTTAGCTAAACAAGTTTTTGAGCGAGTGATTCTCCCGGTTTGGATATCATTGTAGATTTGCTCGACGGGATGGTCTTTGGAAATTCTTGCTCGAACTCGTGAAAGCTTTTGCTTGGATCTTGGTTGAACATCTTCTTCATCTTGTTCTTCTTCTTGGCCTTCTTCGTTGTTGACGTTGTCGTTCTCTTGTCATGGTGGATAAGGAGGTTGTTGGCGTTCATCTTGGTGCACTTCCTCTTTTTCTTCATCTTGGTGTGTCCCACTTGTGGATGCTTCCGTATCAACTCTTAGTTAACCTTGTCGTGAGGTAGAAGCTTCCACTTGGATGGACGAGGTACTCTCCTTCACCTCCATTGGATGAATCTTGCCAATAGACAAGTCTTGGATTGCTTCCGAAGGGTCTTTATCTCCTACATCAATTGGCAATTGCTCTACTTGTGAGCCGTTAGATTCATCAAACTTCACATCTACCGTCTCTTCAACCTTTCGGGTGAAATTATTGTAGACACGGTATGTGTGAGAGTTTGAGCCATAACCAAGTAGGAAACCTGCATGAGACTTAGGAGCAAATTTAGAACGACGATGCTTATCAAGAATGTAGCACTTTGAGCTGAATACTCGAAAGTATCCAACTTGTGGTTTGTTACCAGTGAGGAGCTCGTATGCTGTCTTGCCAAGTAGCTTGTGAAGATACAAGCGATTTGTTGCATGACAAGCTGTCTCAACCGCTTCCGCCCAAAAGTGCTTTGGCGTCTTATACTCATCAAGCATCGTTCTCGCCATTTCAATGAGTGTTCGGTTCTTCCTCTCAAAAACTCCATTCTGTTGAGGTGTGTACGTAGCCGAGAACTCATGTGAAATCCCTTCTTCGTCAAGAAAGGTGTCCACATTTGCGTTCTTGAACTCCGTCCGTTGTCGCTGCGAACCTTCTTGATTTTCACTTAAAATTGATTTTGGGCCTTCCTAGCAAAGTTTTTGAAAATCTTTTGGACCTGTGATTTATCATCGAGAAAGAACACCCACATAAATCTTGAAAAATCATCAACTATAACTAGACCAAAAGAATTTCCACCAAGACTTTTGTAAGCGTTAGGACCAAAAAGATCCATGTGAAGTAGCTCGAGTGGCCTCCTTGTGGTCATGATGTTCTTCACAGGATGCCTTCCTCCAACCTGTTTACCTGCTTGACAAGCGCCGCAAAGTCTATCCTTATCAAATATGACATCGTTAACGCCAAGGATATGATTTCCTTTAATAAGCTTGTCAAGGTTTCACATACCAACATGACCTAATCGTCTATGCCATAACCAACCTTTGGAGGATTTAGCAATTAAGAAAGTTCTAGGTTGAGCCTTTTTAGTGAAATCAACAATGTAAAGATCACCTCTGTGTATATCGGTAAAGCCTATTTTATGATTATCTCTACGAAAGACTTGGCAATCTACTTCAGTAGATAGGACATTGAAACCGAAATCAGCAAGTCTAGATACTGAAAGTAAATTGTAGCCAAGAGATTCAACGAGCATGACATTTTGTATGGAGCTATCATGTGATATGGCCACCTTACCAAGGCCAACCACCTTACCCTTTGAGTTGTCACCGAAAGTGACATACTTTCGAGGACCATCGTTTTTAGCAAGCTCACGAAACATGTCTTTATCTCCAGTCATGTGATCGGTACATCCACTATCAAGAACCCATTCCTTTCCTCCTGCCATATATCCCCGAAGATTTGCCATAAGACCAAAGTGTCTCATTGCATCATCAAGATCAAAATCACTATCATCATCCTCGTCATAGTATCCATGTTCAACATCGTCATGTGGTGGATCAAATCCTAGAGAGGGTGATTCGTTAGAGTGAGTTTGACAATGATCTTCTTTATGAATTTTAATAGCTTCGGAAATAATATCACTAATAATTCCAACATCTCCTTTGGCACGCATAAGGTTTGTAAGCTCAAATAGACAATCACCAAACATAGGATCATTGGAATTCATCTTACTCAAGGCAATATACTTATGGAGAATTTCATCTAGATTTTTCAAGGAATAATTTGGAAAGCGTTCCTCAAGAAATTTCCATATGGTGTAGGCACACTTAAGAGTAGGCAAACATCCAATCAAGTTTCTAGGCAAGCCTCTAGTGATAAGATTAACAGTTCTAAGATTGCGAATCATGTCAATTGACTCATCAAGGGTAGGATGCATGGGATCAACATGAGGTGCACAAGGGCTAGCAATATACTTGTTCAAATGATATTCATTGAAAATCACAAGCATCTCATTTTTCCACTCATGAAAATACTCTCCATCAAGTATAGGCACTCTATGTCTAAGACTCCCCAAAGTAGACTCATCCATCTTCCTCCAATGGTGTTTAAACCAAAGCAATGGAGACCAAAGCTCTGATACCAATTGAAAGGATCGAGAAGAGGTGTCTAGAGGGGGGGGGGGGTGATTAGACACTAAGTACCAAAAGTTGCAGTTTTTAATTTCGTTAAGTTGAAGTGGAGTTTTGGCACAAGTTTAACAAACACAATACATATCAAGCAAGCATGCAAAGAGTATATGAGCAGCGGAAACTAAAGCATGCAACTTGCAATAATGTAAAAGGATGGGATTGGAGTGTGCAAACGCAATTTGGAGACACGGAGATTTTTGAGACGTGGTTCCGATAGGTGGTGCTATCATACATCCACGTTGATGAAGACTTCAACCCATGAAGGGTAATGGCTGCGTGAGTCCACGGAGGGCTCCACCCACGAAGGGTCCACGAAGAAGCAACCTTGTCGATCCCACCATGGCCGTCGCCGACGAAGTACTTGCCTCACTAGCGATAGATCTTCACAAAGTAGGCAATCTCCTTGCCCTTACAAACTCCTTGGTTCAACTCCACAATCTTGTCGGAGGCTCCCAAGTGACACCTAGCCAATCTAGGAGACACCACTCTCCAAGAAGTAACAAATGGTGTGTTGATGATGAACTCCTTGCTCTTGTGCTTCAAATGATAGTCTCCCCAACACTCAATTCTTTCTCACAGGATATGGATTTGGTGGAAAGAAGATTTGAGTGGAAAGCAGCTTGGGGAAGGCTAGAGATCAAGATTCATATGGTAAGAATGGAATATCCTGGCCTCAACACAAGTGTAGGTGGTTCTCTCTCAGAAAATGTATGTTGGAAGTGTAGGCACGTTCTGATAGCTCTCTCCACGAATGAAGAGGAGGTGGAAGGGTATATATAGCCTCCACACAAAATCTAACCGTTACACACAACTTGCCAATCTCGGTGGGACCAAATTGATAAACTCGGTCGGACCGATTCAGCAAATCTAGTGACCGTTAGGATTTTCGGTGGGACCGACATGCAACTCGGTAGGACCGATATGGTTAGGGTTAGGGCATAATGTAATCTTGGTGAGACCGATTAGACAAATTCGGTGAGACCGATTTTGGTAATAAGCTAACCAGAGAGTTGGTCAGGTAAACTCGGTGGGACCGGTTCGCTCATTTCGGTGAGACCAAAATGTTACAAAAAGGAAACAGAGAGTTTACATTGCAATCTCGGTAGGACCGATTACGCAAACTCGGTGAGACCGATTTTGGTAATAGATCCATACAGAGAGATTGCAATCCCATCTCGGTGAGACCAAGATCCCTATTGGTGAGACCGATTTGCCTAGGGTTTGTGGCAGTGGCTATGACATCTGAACTCGGTGGCACCGGATAGAAAGAATCGGTGTGGCCGAGTTTGACTTTTGGTTTAGGTCATATGTGGATGTGAGAAAGTAGTTGAGGGCTTTGGAGCATATCACTAAGCATTTTGAGCAAGAGCCTCATTAAGCAACACCTCATCCCTCCTTTATAGTATTGGCTTTTCCTATAGACTCAATGTGATCTTGGATCACTAAAATAGAAAATGTAGAGTCTTGAGCTTGCAGCTTGAGCCAATCCTTTTGTCCTTAGCATCTTGAAGGGGTTCCACATCCTCTAATCCATGCCACTTCATTGTTGAACTTATCTGAAACATACTAGGTAAAAGTGTTAGTCCAACAATAGATATGTTGACATTAATTACCAAAACCGCCTAGGGAGCACTTGTGCTTTCACCCACGCGGAGGGAAGTACGACTGTATGAGGGTTTACTGGTTCGTCTGCCGTCGTCGGAGAATAACAACAGGTGTGGGTGCGTAGAGGGATGGCTAGGCCAGCGATGGGAGTACGGTGGGGCGGTGAGGCATGCACGACAGCACAGCCGGCCGTGGGGAGGAGGGAGCAGGCAGTCCCGCCGGCGCTTGTTTGAGCGGCTGGAGTAGGAAGAGCAGAGATTGAAGAAGCACGACGGCCATTGGATGGACATCCAACTGTCATTGCTTGTGCGTTAACCTTTTTTAGGAAAGCCTCAAATATGTGGAAAACAGCATACAACCCATCTGCCATTATTTCTAATAATTTACATCCGATTTGCTAATTCTTAAGGTTTTTTGGAGCCCATATTCTTTTTGTTAGCATTACAACCCATATTGTGGCCACAGTTAAAAAATTATACGAAATTTTGCATATTTCGGTGCGGTCCGAACTGTTTTTAATCCCGAAATTTCGAGTCACATTCAAACTGATTTCAAAAATAAATGTATATCAATATAAAATCCAACAAATTGTCCACGCATAAAAATCAATGCAATTTAAAATCTTGAAATGAAAAAAGAAATTTGAAACTAATTGCCGGTTTGATGTGTTTTAAAAATGTACAGCCCATTTCTCATTACTGATAGGCCATTTTCTCGGCCAGCCGAATGAAGCTCTTCTCGTCTTGAAAGATTTGCAGCCCAACAGGCCTGACAAAGCGACTTACTTGGCAAATCACAAAAAAACTAGGCTATGGCCGTGGACCCAGCTATCAGCCTCTCCACGTACAGTACTCTTCCGATGGAAGTCGGTCGTTGACCACATTGACCACGTTGCGCCGAGAGCACCAATGCGGTGGATGACGGCGAGGCCTAGGAAGGGGACGACATGGAGCCGGGGAAGACACGATAGTGGATGCCCATGCGGAGAGGAGTAAGAGGGTTCACTGGTTCGGCTGTGGTGTGAGGCTGTCATTGCCGCAGAATAACAGGGGGTGTGGGAGAGTGGAGGGATGGCTTGGCCAGTGGTGGGAGTAGTATGGGTGCGGTGAGGCCTCCGCGGCAGCATAGCCGGCCACGGGAAGCAGGAGCAGGCGACACGACCAGCGCTGCTTTGGGAGGCTGGAGCAAGAAGACCAGAGGTTGAAGAAGCACTATGGCCGTTGGATGGAAATCGTACGGTCACTGGAGCTAGAATCGTTTATATTGACTAAGTTGACAAAGCCCTCTGTCCCCGTCAACTTAGTAGGCCCACAAGTCAGCCACCCACTATGGTAGGTCCCAGCTAGCAGGGGGTCTTCATTTTTTTGTGCGTAATAAGGAGGCACTTCCTTGCGTGTGAAGATATAGCTGGTGGGTCCGAGCTGTCAGCGGTGGTAACGTTTTTTTCACGAAATACAGATGCCCTTTCGGTGGGTCCCAGATATCAGGTGGAGGAATCATTATTTTGCGCGTAATCAGGAAGCATTTCCTTGCATTCGGCCGTGGACCCAGCTGTCAGCCTCTCCACGTACAGTCCACTTCAGATGCATGTGGTCATTGACCACGTTGACCAGGCCGCGCCGAGAGCACCAGGGCGGTGGATGACGGCGAGGCCTAGGAAGGGAATGACACGGAGCTAGGGAAGACTCGGCAGTTGTTTCCCACGCGGAGGAGTATGAGGGTTTACTGGTTCGTCTGCCATCGCTGGAGAATAACAGCAGGTGTGGGTGAGTAGAGGGATGGCTAGGCCAGCGATGGGAGTACGGTGGGGCGGTGAGGCCTGCGCGGAATCATAGTCGACCGCGAGAGGAGGGAGCAGGCAGTCCCGCCGGCTCTTGTTTTAGCGGCTGGAGCAGGAAGAGCAGAGATTGAAGAAGCACGACAACCATTGGATGGACATCCAACAGTCACTGCTCTCGTGTGCATTATTTCTAATAATGTACATCCCATTTGCTGATTCTTAATAATTTTTTTGGAGCCCATCTTGTTTTTGTTAGCATTACACCCCATATTGTGGCCACGGTTAAAAAGTATACGAAATTTTGCATATTTCGGTGCGGTCAACTGTTTTTAATCCCGAAATATCGATGGAATTTAAAATCTTGTAATGAAATTTTTTTGGAGCCCATCTTGTCTTTGAAAAATAATTTATATAAATATAAAATCCAAATAATTGTCCACGCATAAAAATCAATGGAATTTAAAATCTTGTAATGAAAAAAATTGAAACTAATTCCCGGTTTGATGTGTTTTAAAAATGTACAGCCCATTTCTGGGCAAACCGAATGAAACTCTCCTCGTCTTGAAAGATTTGCAGCCCAGCAGTGCTGATAAAGCAAGTAGGCCTTGTTTGGGTATTTCTTTAAAAAAATAGAACTAGGCTAGCCATTTTCAGCAAGAAAAAACACAACTAGGCTCATGATGTGGTAAGCATAAATAAAACCCTGGCTAGATAGGCCACAACCCCCGCACAGCCCCATTATTACCCTGATCCGTCGCTAAAACTAGTATAATTAACAACTGCTTGTTCCTCAAAAAAAACTACGCGGCCTGCTGGGTCCCTGGTGTTAGCCGCTCGTAGTATAATTCTCTCGTTTATTGACTACGTTGACAATGGCGTGAGCCCCAGATGTCCAACCATTAGGAGGAACCATATTTTTGGGCTTGTAATATAGAGGCACTTGCTTGCGTACTGCCATGACGCTGGTGGGTCCCTACTGTCATCCTCTCCACATACAGTCATCTCCTTGTTCCTCTCGGTTGTTGACGACGTTGACAACGCAAGAGGGTGGCGCACCGCACACGGCGAGCGAACCAAGGCCGCAAGGTGGAGGACAACAGCAAGGCCTCGGACAGAACGAACATGAGCCATGGAAGATGCGCCGGTCCAGTCACAGGCGGAGGGGAGTATGAGGGTTGACTGGTTCGGGTGCGGGTGCGTGTTGGGGCTAACGTCACTGGAGAATAACATGACGTGTGGGGGAATAGAGGGAGGGACTGACCAACATTGGAGGGTACGTATGGTGGGGCAGCGGAGGCGCAGCCAGCCATGGGAGGGGGGAGCAGGCGAAGCCAATGGGGTGGTTTGGTTTGGGTGGCTGGAGGAAGAAGAAGACAAGAGATAGAAGATACACGACATATGTTGGATGTCAATCCAATGACTGGTAGGCAGAATCGTTTGTTGACTGGCTAGTAAGACGACACCACCTTGGATAGGCCATTTCCTCGCGGGTCCCAAATGTCAGAATCCAAATCTGTCACGGTCATGCAGCCTTTCCTATGAAAATTTACAGCCCATTTGATGTGCTAGTTCGAAATAAGTTTGTGGGTGCTGGTGGGGGCTAATCACATGGCTTCTGTAATGCATAGTGAGCTCAAGCAGCCGATGAGAGTGATGTTATTTCCCTTGGTTGGGATTTGTTAGTTGTTACAATATTTCACTCTAAATTAAACGACTGGCAAGCCATTTGCCTTGCTTCAAAGAAAATATGACAGTCACACCCGAGTTGAAAAGGGCAAGAACATCTAACTCCAGCTTACAAACTGTACAAAAGCACGAGGGTTAATTGTTCATCAGGTTTACAAAAAAACCTAGGTTGAAAAGGGCAACAACATCTAACTCCAGCATTGTTTTCGGCAGTCGCAGTCAAATGGATCGGCCAGGTCCATAGAACGAACATCCTGGGTCGTAAAATTTACTGGATTATGACCACAATATGTTGTAAATAGAAGCCCGGCATGTTCAGAAGCTCTTTTGCCCACCCGAAACTCCTTTTTTTGCTCTTCCACATACCCATCCGTCAAAACCATGCTGCTGATAAACTTAAGCCTGATGGACAATAGTAACCTCGCATTCAGCAGGAAGAATGTGATAAATCTAGTGTTTGCACGGTTGGCTACATATCGTTCTAGAGTTATTGTCTTCAATCAAATCTCATGAGAAGTGAGAAGATCCCGATGCTTACGAATCCACCGATTGGTTATAACTTTCTTACCCCGTCCTGTTGCCTAAATAGACATGAAGATTGAAAACAATTAAGGTCTAAAAAAAGAGTGTCGAAAGAGCAACAACTGAACGGTTAATTCTAGTACACTATATGCGGGCTTCCAATGTGCGTGAAATTATCACCTTTATATACAACTTCTCCAGACATGGAAAGCATTGTAGCAAGCCAATAATCTTGTTCAGATCAAAACTATTCATTTGGATATATAAGTTCTTGATAGAATCCAACACCATTGATAGGCCATCCATGGAGAAACTCTTCATTGAGCATAGAACATAATATTAGTACAAAATGTGTACTCCAAGATGACATATAACTTATGCTCAGAAATTTAAAATGCAGCTTATGGTTACAAGTGTAGATGATAATATAAAGTACCTGAAGAATTGTGGAGCCAAACAACATATTGAAATGAGAACAGAGATCATGTATTACACCCAAGGTCTCCAGTTTAGGCGCAGAGAGGATGGTTATTTGCAATTGTGAATAACTAGAATCAAGGATCAACCTTTGAAGTGAAGGGGCATCTTGGATGATGAGCTACCTTCCATCAAAAGAAATTCCAATTCTTACAAGGTTAGGCGACTTTATTTGGAGACAACCGATTCTAAGTGTGAAAACAAGCACCAAGCACTCTAGGGCAGGGCAACTGGAGTGGATGATGCTATGCAATGAGGCCTCCGATATACGAACCCGCACAAGTGAAAGTTTCTTGAGAAATGGGAGTCGAAGGTTTAGTATCAGATTGACTGGTAGGTCGCACAGCGCAAAGGTGGCGGTGTGGAGGGAGTGGAGGAAAACTGCGAGATGGACATCGGTGCTGAGGGCACAGGTAGATGGTGTTCGGTATCTGGTAGGTGATTTCCAGTCGAATAGTAGAACTCAAGTAGTTGTAGTTCTGTGAATTCAGGGGATTTCAGCCAGACATCCACCATGTAGGGCATGGTATGCTTGCTCAGGTAGCTTGACGGGATGCAGAGGTTTTGAACGGAGCCCTTGTGAGAGGAGATGACGGCTCTAGGGATTTCAAAATCATTGAAGAGAGATAGCCGACGACAGCCGAGATTAAGGGGCACGGCGCGCCATAGAGGGTGCCATCGAATTGAGAGGACTTGGGTGCGGCAACAATCCTTGGTGGGGAGAAGCGAGATGATCTCCCCAAGGACGGCGTCCAGGAGATCGCTGATGCGGTCCACCTGAGATTCTACGGGTTCCTGGGATCCGATGGGGGCGGGGTCGCCGCTTCTCCCCACGCTGCCAGGTGCGGGATCTATAACAGGCGTCGCCGCTGGCGGGAGCCTCATCTTCTTGGCGCTGGGGTCAGCCGACTCCATTTTCCTCGAGGGCGTCGCGTTCACGGATTTGAGCAGAGTAATGAACGACGAGCCTAGTTGTAGTGCGAGTGAAGAAGAAGGGGAGCTGGGGTTTTTCTGTAGTAGTGAGAAAGAAGGGGAGCTGGGGTTTTCTGTAGGAGTGAGGTGAGGAATTTGGGGGTACGAGTGGAGCGAGCTGACGTGAGGTGGGTGGGAGTGAGGAGGAAGAAGAACACCCAGGTTTTTTGGGGGGGCGGTGTGCTGGGTGTGGGTAGCTCCTCTCATTCAGTAAATATATGGACTTTTGAATTGATTTTACTATTTACTAGGGTGGATGGGCTGTTTTGTCTTGGGCCCAGAGAAACAATTACTACTAGTACAGTGGAGACACTCTACAGCTACCCAGAAAAACAATTACTACTAGTACAGTGGATACAATACCACTTCTGGCTCCTCCTAGGTCATCGAAACGTCTCCCTCTACTGAATGCCACCATACTTTTATTCACCGACATGCGGGCCATGCAGTGCGCGGGCCCAAATGCCATCCACCAAATTAGAAGGCAGTATGCAGGCGGAGAGTCACCTCGGTCGTAGCACGGCAGTAACGAGCCGTCGTATCACAAAACCCCACCTCCCCGCGGTCTAAGTTTGACGGACGAAGCAACCATCATTTCACTCTTCGCTGAATCACCTTCTCCCTTACCGTCTTCAAAAAAGGCAACACTCGCATCTGCCACTGTTCTTCTCTCCCAACGAAGGGAAGGTAAGCGGATCCGTGATGTTGGTATATTTTCGTTCAGAGAAAAAAAGAACTTCTGCAAAGCAGTAACCGATCCTCACTCTCTTTTTTGTTTCATTGTCATTGCGATTGTGTTTTCCTTTCAGTGGTCTCTGATATGTCTCCAACGTATCTATATCTTTTGATTGCTCCATGCTATATTATCTATTGTTTTGGACATTATTGGGCTTTATTATCCACTTTTATATTATTTTTGGGACTAACCTATTAACCGGAGGCCCAGCCCAGAATTGTTGTTTTTTTGCATGTTTTAGGGTTTCGAAGAAAAGGAATATCAAATGGAGTCCAAACGGAATGAAACCTTCGGGAACGTGATTTTATCATCGAATACAACTCAGGAGACTTGGACCCTACGTCAAGACACGTAACAGGAGGCCACGGGGTAGGGGGGCGCGCCTACTCCCTAGGCGCGCCCTCCACCCTCGTGGGCCCCCTGTTGCTCCACCGATGTACTTCTTCCTCCTATATATACCCACGTACCCCCAAACGATCAGATACGGAGCCAAAACCCTAATTCCACTGCCGTAACTTTCTGTATCCACGAGATCCCATCTTGGGGCCCATTCCGGAGCTCCGCTGGAGGGGGCATCGATCATGGAGGGCTTCTACATCAACACCATAGCCTTTCCGATGAAGTGTGAGTAGTTTACCTCAGACCTACGGGTCCATAGTTAGTAGCTAGATGGCTTCTTCTCTCTTTTTGGATCTCAATACAATGTTCTCCCCCTCTCTTGTGGAGATCTATTCGATGTAATCTTATTTTTGCGGTGTGTTTGTTGAGACCGATGAATTGTGGGTTTATGATCAAGTCTATCTATGAATAATATTTGAATCTTCTCTGAATTCTTTTATGTATGATTGGTTATCTTTGCAAGTCTCTTCGAATTATTAGTTTGGTTTGGCCTACTAGATTGATCTTTCTTGCAATGGGAGAAGTGCTTAGCTTTGGGTTCAATCTTGCGGTGTCCTTTCCCGGTGACAGTAAGGGCAGCAAGGCACGTATTGTATTGTTGCCATCGAGGATAACAAGATGGGGTTTTCTTCATATTGCATGAGTCTATCCCTCTACATCATGTCATCTTGCTTAAGGCGTTACTCTGTTTTTAACTTAATACTCTAGATGCATGCTGGATAGCGGTCGATGAGTGGAGTAATAGTAGTAGATGCAGGCAGGAGTTGGTCTACTTGTCTCGGACGTGATGCTTATATACATGATCATACCTAGATATTCTCATAACTATGCTCAATTCTGTCAATTGCTCAACAGTAATTTGTTCACCCACCGTAGAATACTTATGCTCTCGAGAGAAGCCACTAGTGAAACCTATGGCCCCCGGGTCTATCTTTATCATATCAATCTCCTACTACTTAGTTATCTACACTACAAAAAAAGACACATTCGTGACATTTTGGGCCGAATGAAATTTTTTTCTGTCATACATATGACACTTCTATAACGATAATTGTGACAAAACCCGGTATCATCATAGATGTGGTGGGATCCTACTTCTATGACAAAAAATCATGACAGAAAATGGGCTTTTTGTCCTGGGAGGGCCGGAGACGCAGCTGCATGGCATTCTTTGGGCCGTCCATGACGGAAAAAACCGTGTTAGAAGCGAGGGTGAGGAAAATTTCGGGGAGTTCCCGGTTAGGTGGGAGGTCGGGGGCCGAGTAATGCGCGTTTCTCTCGTACACGTATGCGCGTGTGTGCGAGGCGTTGGCTCTAACTGAACCCGAGCGAGGCGTTGGGCTCTAACTGAACCCGAGCGATTGCACTGCAGGCTACGCGTTACTGAACCCGAGCGATTGATCGATGGCTGTTAACAGAACCCGATCGAGCGATTCCTTTGCTACTGCTGCTAACTGAAGCCGATCGATGCTGCCTCTGGATGAACAGTGAGCGTTGCGGGGGGGGGGGGTTGGATGAACAGTTCCCGGTGGGGGGGGATGAACAGGACCCCGTGGTGTTGCCTCTGGATGAACAGGACCCCGATCGATCGAGCCGGTTGGGGCTGGATGAACAGGACCCCGTGGAGGGCTGGGTGAACATGACCACCCCGTGGAGGGCAGGATGAACAGTAGATGGTGGAGGGCAGGATGAACAGTAGCCCGTGGAGGGGTGGTTGAACAGGAGCCCGTGGAGAGGGCTGGTTGAACAGTAGCCGGTGGAGTAGCGCGCGGTGGGGGCTGGATGAACAGGAGCCCGTGGATGAATAGTCATAGGTGGAGGCTGGAGGAGGTCGACGGTGGATGAACAGTAGCTCGTGGAGGCTGGAGGGGTCGACGGTGGAGATGAACAGTATCCCGTGGAGTCTCGTTTTGCGGTACGCCACACCCCTCCCGATGAACAGGACCCCCGTTTCGACCGTAGGAGGTCCGTTTCATCCGTTTTGCGGTACGCCACACCCCTCCTGATCAACAGGACCCCCATTTCGACCATAGGAGGTCCGTTTCCTCCGTTTTGCGGTACGCCAGACCCCTCCCGATCGATAGGGCCCCATTCCGAATGTAGGAGGTCTGTTTCCTTCGTTGTGCGGTATGCCAGGCCTCGTTTCCATCGCATGTTCCGTCCAAGCCCTCCCAATGAACACGACCACACATTCCGTTCCGACCCAGCCGGTTGGCTCCCACGCGTTCCGTTGCCTCCCCATGAACACGACGCATTCCGTTGCCTCCCCATGAACATGACGACGATGCTATTTCTCCGTTCCGACCCAGCAATGTACACGAGCCTTGGCCGTACGTATGTGCGAGTAGGCGTTCGAGACCCCGGCCGTATGTACACATACGTGGCCATATTTTCTTTCTTGCACCCTGGCCGCTGTACGTACGTGTACATGCTACGTGCGCGCCTCTACTACGACACGTGCGCGCCTCTACATCGACCAGTATGCACGTACACGTTCGCGACCAGAATGACAACGCTACGTACGCTTCGACCAGGTGGGTCCCGACTGTCAGGCACTTCCTTGCCTACAAAGATGTAGCTGGTGGGTCCCAACAGTCAGGGGGCGAATCATTTTTTTTGCCCGGATGCACTTCCTTGCGTGCGAAGATGTAGCTGGTGGGTCCCAGCAGTCAGGGGAAAACCTTTTTTTGCAAAATACAGTGGCCCGTCCGGTGGGTCCCAGCTGTCAGGTGGAGGAATCATTATTTTCCGCGTAATAAGAAGGCACTTCCTTGCTGCGGCCGTGGACCCAGCTGTCAGCCTCTCCACGTGCAGTCCACGTCCGATGGAAGTCGTTCCTTGACCATGTTGACCACGCCGCGCTGAGAGCACCAGGGCGGTGGATGACGGCGAGGCCTAGGAAGGGGACGACACGGAGGCAGGGAAGACTCGGCAGTTGTTTCCCACGCGGAGGGGAGTACGACTGTACGAGGGTTTACTGGTTCGTCTGCCGTCGCCGGAGAATAACAGCAGGTGTGGGTGAGTAGAGGGATGGCTAGGCCAGCGATGGGAGTACGGTCGGGCGGTGAGGCCTGCGCGGCAGCACAGCCAGCCGCGAGGAGGAGGGAGCAGGCAGTCCCGCCGGCTCTTGTTTGAGCGGCTGGAGCAGGAAGAGTAGAGATTGAAGAAGCATGGCGGCCGTTGGATGGACATCCAACAGTCAGTGCTTGTGCGTCAACCTTTTTTTAGGAAAGCCTCAAGTCTGTGGAAAACAACATATAGCCCATCTGCCATTATTTCTAATAATTTACATCCCATTTGCTAGTTCTTATGGTTTTTTTGGAGCCCATATTCTTTTTGTTAGCATTACAGCCCATATTGTGGCAATGGTTAAAAAATTATACGAAATTTTGCATATTTCGGTGCGGTCCGAACTGTTTTTAATACCGAAATTTCAACTCACATTCAAACTGATTTTAAAAATAATTGTATATCAATATAAAATCCAACAAATTCTCCACGCATAAAAATTAATGTAATTTAAAATCTTGAAATGAAAAAAAGATATTTGAAACTAATTGCCGGTTTGATGTGTTTTAAAAATGTACAACCCATTTCTCATTACTGATGGGCCATTTTCTCGGCCAGCCGAATGAAAGCTCTCCTCGTCTTGAAAGATTTGCAGCCCAACAGGCCTGACAAAGCGACTTACTTGGCAAATCACAATAAACTGTGATGTGGTCATGGACCCAGCTGTCAGCCTCTCCACGTATAGTACTTCTCCGATGGAAGTCGTTCCTTGACCACGTTGACCACGCCGCGCGGAGAGCACCACGGCGGTGGACGAAGGCGAGGCCTAGGAAGGGGACGACGCGGCAGTGGAAGCCTGCGTGGAGAGGACTACGAGGGTTCACTGGTTCGGCTGCGGTGTGAGGCTGCCGTCGCCGCAGGGCCTGGCCAGCGGTGGGAATAGTAGGGGCGGTGAGGCCTCTGCGGCAGCACAGCCGGCCACGGGAGGCAGCAGCATGCGGCACGACCGGCGCTGCTTTGGGCAGCTAGAGCAAGAAGACCAGAGGTTGAAGAAGCACTACGGCCGTGTGATGGACATCGTACGGTCACTGGAGCTAGAATCATTCATATAGACTAAGTTGACAAAGCCCTTCGTCCCCGTCAACTTAGTAGGCCCACAAGTCAGCCTCCCACCAAGGTGGGTCCCAGCTAGCGAGGGGAGTATTCATTCTTTTGTGCGTAATAAGGAGGCACTTTCGGTGGGTCCGAGCTGACAGAGGGGGGAACATTTTTTTCGCGAAATACGGTGGCCCGTCCGGTGGGTCCCAGCAGTCAGGGGGAAACGATTTTTTTCGCAAAATACTGGTGGCCCGTCCAGTGGGTCCCCGCTGTCAGGTGGAGGAATAATTATTTTCCGCGTAATAAGGAGGCACTTCCTTACGGCTGCCGTGGACCCAGCTGTCAGCCTCTCCATGTACAGTACTCTTCCGATGGAAGTCGGTCGTTGACCACATTGACCACGCCGCACCGAGAGCACCACGGCGGTGGACGACGGCGAGGCCTAGGAAGGGGACGACGCGGAGCCGGGAAGACGCGGCAGTGGATGCCCACGCGGAGAGGAGTACGAGCGTTCACTGGTTCGGCTGCGGTGTGAGGCTGCCGTCGCCGTAGAATAACAGGGGGTGTGGGTGAGTGGAGGGATGGCCTGGCCAGCGGTGGGAGTAGTATGGGGGCGGTGAGGCCTCCGCGGCAGCACAGCCGGCCACGGGAGATAGGAGCAGGCGGCATGACCGGCGCTGCTTTGGGCGGCTAGACCAAGAAGACCAGAGGTTGAAGAAGCACTACAGCCGTTGGATGGACATCGTACGGTCACTGAAGTTAGAATCGTTTATATTGACTAAGTTGACGAAGCCCTTGGTACGCTCCAACTTAGTAGGCCCATAGGTCAGCCTCTGAAATGGTGCGCCCCAGATGTCAGGGGGAGGAATCATTTTTTGGGCGACCGAAGCTAAGAATATCCGAGATTGAAGAAGAAGCACGACATCCGTTGGATAGACATCCAACGGCCACTGCTGCTAGAACCATGTGTTGACTATAATAAGTTGACAAAGCCTTGCATACGCGTCAACTTATTTTTTTAGGGGACGCGTCACTTAGTAGGCCCACAAGTGTGTGGCAGAGAACTTATAGCCAATTTGCGTTTTGTAAGAATGTACAACCCATTTTTGAATTCTAATGGAATTTACAACAGCCCATTTACAGTAGGCCTAGGAAGGGGACGACACGGAGCCGGGGAAGACGCGGCAGCGGAAGCCCGAGCGAAGAGGAGTACGAGGGTTCACTGGTTCGGCTGTGGTGTGAGGCTGCCGTTGCCGCAGGGCCTGGCCAGCGGTGGGAATAGTAGGGGGCAGTGAGGCCTCTGCGGCAGCACAGCTGGCCACGGGAGGCAGGAGCATGCGGCACGACCGGCGCTGCTTTGGGCGGCTGGAGCAAGAAGACCAGAGGTTGAAAAAGCACTGCGGCCGTTGGATGGACATCGTACAGTCACATGAGCTAGAATCATTCATATTGACTAAGTTGACAAAGCCCTTCGTCCCCGTCAACTTAGTAGGCCCACAAGTCAGCCTCCCACCAAGGTGGGTCCCAGCTAGCCGGGGGAGTATTCATTTTTTTGTGCGTAATAAGGAGGCACTTCTGGTTGGTCCGAGCTGACAGCGGGGGGAACGTTTTTTTCGCGAAATACGGTGGCCCGTCCGGTGGGTCCCAGCAGTCAGGGGGAAACAATTTTTTCAGAAAATACTGGTGGCCCGTCCGGTGGGTCCCTGCTGTCAGGTGGAGTTATCATTATTTTCCACGTAATAAGGAGGCACTTCCTTGCTGCCGTCGTGGACCTAGCCGTCAGCCTCTCCACGTACAGTCCACGTCCGATGGAAGTCGTTCCTTCCATGTTGACCACGCCGAGCCGAGAGCACCAGGGCGGTGGACGATGGCGAGGCCTAGGAAGGGGACGACGCGGAGCCGGTGAAGACGCGGCAGTGGATGCCCACGCGGAGAGGAGTATGAGGGTTCACTCGTTCGGCTGCGGTGTGAGGCTGCCGTCGTCGCAGGGCCTCGCACCAATTAATGAAATTAAAATTTTCAATATCCAAAAATAATATTTTATAAAGTAATCACGTGTTTGGTGCATTTTTTATAGTTACTGCCCAGTTTTTATAATTACATCCCATTTATTATTTCTTAAAGCCCATTTTCTTGTTAAGCCTAATGCATCCCTTCTAGGAAAGATTTGCAGCCCAGTGCAACTTGACCTTGCCTGGGTATTCCTAAAAAAAGTATAGTTGGGCTAGCCATTTTCAGCTTGAAAAAAACTAATATCTGGGCTGGATATCTGGCCTGGGCTAGACGGGCCACAGCCCGCCCAGTTAATACCTGCAGCGATGTTTTCGTTGTTGTTCATAGGAGAAAAATAATAATATCTAGGCTAAACATCGAAAAACTCTGCTGTGCTCACACCTCAAAAACACAAATACTGCTCGAGCTGCTTGGTCCCAGTTGTCAGCCGCTTCTTGTGCAATTCTCTCGTTTGTTGACTAGTACTACATAGGTTGACAATGGTGTGGGACCGTGATGTCAGGAAACCAGGGGGAAGCAAAATAAATAACTCCAGCAAGCGCTTCCACCTCTGCCTCGTTGTCTCCCGTGGAAACCCCTTTCCTCCCTTTTTTTTGCTCGGGCAAGGACCAATGCATGCAGCACGTCCATGCGGTTATTAGGCAAGAAATAAAGCGCTTTGCATGCTATGAATTACGATGGCCTGCATGGGTAACTAATAAGGCATCCTCTTAACTGCTGTGATTAAATGTTGTGTTTAGAAGAGAGAAATATTCTTCTTTTCCACCAATCTGCTTGCACCTAGGTCGTGATGCACCTTCTAATACGACTTATTCACCTAGACGGAGGGAGTATAGTTTTATACATATATATATATATAATAAGGAGGCACTTGCGTACGTGAGGCTATGGACCTGGTGGGTCCCCATTGTCATCCTCTCCAAGTAAAGTCATCTCCTCGCCCGCGCGCGCTTTTCGCCCGAAACAGTCAGCGCTGCCCGCCCCGCTTCCCGGTGCAGGCGATTGCTCCGCCTTCAAACGACACAAGTGTTGTCCGTCCGTCCATCTGCCACCCACATTAATGATACGCGGTTGCCGAGGCGGCTACTCCGGCGCCACACGTCCGTCCCTCCGCCCGCCCACCATTGATATATAAACTGCTGCGCCGGCCATAGCCGCAGTCATCCGCATCCGTTCCCTTTCTCCTGTCCACACCACTACTGCCCACCATGGCTTCCGCGCGCTCCAGCGCTCTTCGAGACGGGTGGACGACGGACCACAAGGAGATGGCAGCCATTGCTGCCGACCGGCTGGCCGGCAGGCAGCCGGAGGACGACGATGTCCCAATGGAGAACATGGTAGTCGACGATCCGGCGCCAACCCCCTCCTCCGCGCCATCCTCGCCGGTGCATTGCACCATGACCATCGGCGAGGCCCGTGCCCAATATATGGACAGTGTGAGGCAGATGCGCTAGGAGCAGTTCCGGGAGGCGCAGGCCGACGCCGCCTACAACCACCATCTCCTCCAGGAGCACCTGCAGGCGGAGGAGCAGATCGCCGCAGAGCGGGCGGAGCAGGAGGTGCTGCTCGACTCGTACCACTCCGCCCGCAAGGGCCGCCTCGAGCGCTAACGGGACCGCATGCGGGTGGCAGAGGCTGCGGCCGCCTACAAAGAGGCTAGCAAAGAGTGCGATGAAGCGGGCGAGGCTCTGTTTGGCGAGACCGAGGACGAGGCAGAGGACAATGCCGGCTCCGACGAGTCCCCGCTCCGCTGGCGTCGATGAGGCCCTGCTCTGTCGAGGCCCCGCGGCGCCAACAACGAGGCAGAGGACACCACCGGCTCCACCGAGGCCCCGCCCCGCCAACTACGAGGCAGAGGACATCGCCGGCTCAGCCGAGGCCCCACCCTGCCGGCAACGCGGGGGAGGATTTCCACCGCTCCGCTGAGGCACCACCCGTCGACAATGAGACAGAGGACATCACCGGCTCCGCCGAGGCCCCGCCCCGCTGCCAACGAGGCCGCGCCACACAGAAAACGAGGAAGAGTAGAACACGGTAGGCCGCCGCCACTCGGGTCCAAGTAAGGCCACCGCTGCTACCCTCCTGTTGAAGCCAAGCTAGGCGGGTTGACCATTGACGGCCGGTTAGCTTCTTGGCGGCAACGTGGAGTCGGGGAGTTCTGCTGGAGAATAACGCTGCTTCTACTTAACTGCTGGTGTAGTTGGCTGACTGACACGTGGGCCCAACAGGCCACATGTCAGTTACGCAACTGCACCTGCAGTTAAGTCACTGAAGCTTCTATTCGGCTCAGCGGGACACCTGTGGGTAGCTTCGATTAATTAATTATACCTCCAGCGCACCCCTTTTTAGTTGAAGAATGTATGAAATGTAATGAAATCTGGCATGTTTATATGAAATCCGACCGTGTATGAATGAATTTATTTCGATTAGTTCGAATTCCTGTATCACTAGCATTGGATGAACATGCAAAACAATATGTACTAGCATTATTCCCAGGGTGATCACCTCGTTTGCAGCAGTTTCACATGTACTCCCTCCGGTCCTTTCTAGTCTGCATACAAGTTTTGTCTACAGTCAAAGTATCTCTACTTTGACCAATCTTATACAAAAAAGTATGCACTTTCACAATGTGCGAAGTAAAAAGGAACAAAAGGAGTACAAAGAGTTTGAGCAGGTTTTTAGCGTTTCTGTACATTGCAATCAAACACATAGGCCTGGCAATTCATAGAGAACATTCAAAACAATCGATGATTATGCATCTCAGCGACTCAAATGTCAGAGGCAATATTTACTTCACAACTAAAGAATAAAGAAAAAATTGATCGACGCTGCTGACAGCAAGGGCGTCCCATTCGAAAATATCAAACGCATGTCTAGCTAAAATCAATGAGCAAAATTTGACAAGGTTGTCCCATTCCAAAATATCAAATGCCTACGATTGTGGAATTGGCAGGGTTTGCCATCAGTTCAGACATTGACATGGCACCTCGTGCTAAATAAACCAGCTGTTCTTTTTGTGCAGTTCCACCAAAATCAACCAAATTCGCGCGTAGCTTGTATGATTTTGCCATTATATGTTGCAACGCCTTGAACTTATCGGCACCTCCTTTCTTGTGGTGGAAATGAATGATTCGATGTATTCATGAACATTTTGTGCAGTTCCCATTGAAATCAAGCTGAGCACCCCTGTTTGCACAAATACAAAAAAGTGATTAGTATAGAGCAAACTATACTATGAATTGACAGTTTCAACAGGCACATACATGGTCCATGTAGAGCACACTTTTAGAAAAAATCCTAGAACAACATTGTACTCACGCATCACAACAAAAAAATGGAGATTTTGTCAGTCCTTCTGAGCTGAAGTTAGTTTGGTCTTGTGGGGAGTAATGTAACCATCCTTCAACTGCTCCTTCTGATGATAAGATAGACAGGGCTTCTTCATCCTGGCATAATCGGAATTAGTCACTTCACGTACTCCATATTCTTCTTCAGAGGAAGATGATCCTGTTGTGCAAAGACAAGAGGACTACTAAATGCTAGCATCACTGTTTGCTCGAAAAAAGGAAAGGAAATATTTAAAACAGCACAGATGAAGCACTTCTCAAGGACAATACCACTTTTTCATGATAGTATCTAAACAGTAGCACAACACCAATAGAGATGACAAAGCTCAATCATATGGATGAAATCAGTGGGCGAGTACCAACCTTTGTCAGGAGGCTTATTGTGTAGAGCATACAGATGAAGCAATTCTCCGGAACCATTTGTTGCAATCTACGGTGGTGGCCATGCTTACTATATACTCCTAGATTAGTTTAATGTTTCCAACATCTTCTTGTGCAGTTCCACTAAAATATATGGTATCTTCAAAGAAGATCCCTGTTTGCACAAGTAGAGATAATTACATATTACATTAAGAGTGGCATCAAATCAGTGGCAAAACAATTGCTCGTTCCAGCCATAGCAATAAATTAAGATGCAAAAATGTATCATTACTTGTGTCATCACAGTTCCAGTGCTTCATTACAGCACCGGGAGTTGATTTTTGTTTTTCTTCCCCTTGTTCTTCCCCTTCATCACTTGGTTCAATAACAAACAAGCTTCGCCTTCAATGTAAGATTTGGCATGTCAATTAGGGAGCACAAGTATAGTACTAAACTTAATTTTCTGATGAAAGTGGCAAAATATAGGCCAGCAGTTGTGAAATATCCTTATCTTACCTCAATGGGATATTACGGTGCACATATAGATTGCAAGTCTTGTCTCCATTTGTGCAATTCACTAAAATCAAGCAACATTATCGTACAAGTAGCACAACATATGAATGCACACTACAGAATCATGTGAAAGAAGGCTAGTACTGACCTCTCATGATGCGGAATTCAAACAACTCACAAGAAGAAGATCTGAACCAAATTCGCCTTAACGGATAGGAAGTAAGATCTCCTCTTGTGTAGTTCCACTAAGATCAAGCAATCAAGCAACGTTGTCGGTGTGACATTTTGGTTGAACTGCACAAAACACTCTTAAAACAAAAGTGTTTTGTGCAGTGCAGCAAAAGGTCACAATGGCAACGAGGTGAAGCAGATAACCCTCTTTACACAGAGGTGCAAAGGAAACAATTAGTGGTCAATAACGGTGGATGACACAGAAGCCAACAAAAAGAAGCATCTAACTTATCTAAATGGAAAAGAAAGCAAGACAGTAGCATTTCTCAAATGGTGGCATTGATTAATATTAACATAGAGATTATATTAACAATAAAATTCATTAAACATGTAATTTGCTTTTAACTGTGGCATTGCATCAATTTTCCAGCGGCATTATTAGAGGGTGTTTGTTTACAGGGACATTTTGGTGTAGGGACTAAAAAAACTCCGTGTCAGTCCCATCTAAACCAAAGAGGAGGGACTTTTAGGGACTAAAAGTGGGCATTTGGGACTAAATATAGAAGACCCCGAGGGAGTCTTTTTGGGACTTTTTCCAACAGTTGCCCCTGCCACGCATCGCACCTTGTCTCTATTAGTTCATTACTAGGGGTAACATGGTCTTTTAGCATGTCATTTAATAACCTCTAGTCCATGTTTAGTCCCTGGAACCCAGCAGGTAGGGACTAGGGAGTTTTAACCAAACAGGGCCTTAGATTAACAACAGCTAATGAGTTGCACGGGACAGTGGATGCACCAGCACCATGTGCATCTACCGATGTACTGTGGTCATGCACAGTCTGTTGCAACAAAGAACAAGCAACCAAGGAGCATATTTGTGTTGGTCCCAGTTTTGTTATCTTTAGACGCCTTTCCCTATGTGAGCGCAGCAAATCTAGTCCTACTCAAACTCTACAGCCTTGTCCCTTCCTTCCCTTTTTGAACTAGTACTTTCGCCCCTTCCTTTCCTCTTTGAACCACGTCCTAGATTTATGTGATACAACTTTCCCCACTACTTTCCCCCATTCCTTTCCTCTTTGAACCACATCCTAGATTAATGCTATACAACTTCCCCCCTTCATTTCCTCTTTGAACCACGTCCTAGATTCATGCTATATACAACTTTTCCCACTACTTTCCCCCACTCCTTTCCTCTTTGAACCACGTCCTAGATTCATGGTATACATGCAGCTAGAGCAATGCATATGGAGTAAGTAAATTATACCTTAAGGTTCTTGGGGCGTGGTTCGGTGGGCGATGGGAGGACGGCGAAGAAGAAGGGGTCGGAGGCCCTCCCGCGCCGCCGCTGGGTGGAAAGTGAACAGCTGCGCCGGTAGTCCCTCGCCGACGGCGACAGCGTTAAGCCTCCTTCCCTTCCCGGCGGACGGATCCTGCCGGCTCTTTGAGCAGCAGTGAGGGGAGAGAGAGGCCAACGAAGTCTTGTTTATATCTGGAGAGGGCGAGAGAGTGTGAAGAGAGCAACTACAAGCGCTGAGGCTCCAGCGGGAGAGGGCAAGAGAGTGAGCGAACAGGCTAACCAGCTACACAACCCTCCCGTTATGTTCAACGAGAGGGAAATAACCTTTTATACATTCCTGCATTCGTGTGACAAGCATGCCGTGTTTTTTTTGTGTGTGGGAGTCATTGGGATTTCAATCATAATCGTGTCATGTGGCTTTGGTGGTAAGACTATCCACAGTGGTGCAGAAATAATGCAGCCTTAGTCACCTTACCTCTCTCCACGTAGTATGTTGGGTCCCACCAGTCAGAGGGTGAAACAAACAAATTAATAAGAAAAAATAAAAGCACCAGCGGTGTATCTTACCTCACACATCTCGCTACTGCTCGGGAACACTGTCCAATTGATCCCTCTGTTCGCTCACATACTATTTTAAGTGAATCCTTATTATAACATGCACACAAATTTTGGCCACTTGTATTCGACTTAAGTCAGTGTGCCACCGTATCTCGTATACTTACTACTCCCTCCATCTAGGTGTAATAAGTCACGTTAGAAGGTGCAACGGGACCAAGGTACGTGTGTGTGTGTTTAACACCATGTGTGTGTTAGAGAGAGCGACAGATCGACCTACTCCTACAGAGAGATATTGTGTAGTGTACGATTTTAGCCGCGAGAGTCAGTGCATCCTCTCGTTTCCGGGCATGTCCGGTAGGGACATGCGGACAGCTGCCACGCCCGCTCCTGATCAGCCTGGCCCACCCCAAGCCCCTCCATCGCCCGCGCGTGCTTCCTGCCCGAAACGGTCAGCGCTGCTCCAAAGAATCGGTGCCGCATTCATGCCCGGGTAGATCGAACGCGACCTCTCACTGGCGCAAGAGTGATGGTTGCTTCGTCCGTCCAACTTACTGCTGGGTCTATGTGATTTGACGGCTCATTGGTCTTTATTACTGAGGTGGTAGGACTGCTGGATGTCCCACGCTTTCGGCGAAAGGAGGTTTACTGCTACTACTAGATTACAATTTTCTCCATTCTTACAACGGAGGCGTGCAAGAGCAGTGAAAACACGCAGGCTCAGTGATTACATGGCCCACCTCACACTATCACCGTGCGACACCTAACTCTTTACATAGTACTCCCTCCGTTCCTAAATATTACTAGATGAGTCCCGGCACGTTGGCGCGGAACAGCGGTATATCTCTATGCGCAAAATTTCGATTTCATAGAACAAAAAAAAACTCTATAACTGCATGACAAATGTGGTAGCCAAACTAAATAAACTCCCATCATCATTTAGATCATCCCACGTAAGGAAAAAAGATCAGCCAACTGAACTCCTACTGCATAATGGGATTATATTTTTCTTTTTGACATGTTAATGGGACTTAAGAGCTCACTTACATGCATGCTACCGGTGCATGCTTGCATGCAGACATGTTGATGTGATTTAAAACCCACTCACATGCATGTGGCACGGTATTTCTGCATGCTTGCATGTGGCTTAGTGACGAGCCTCTCAACGTCAAGATCAGACGGCTATTATGGACTGATTTACTTCATCTAACGGCTACATCAATTTTGATGACGTGGCTCAAGGAGAGGATAGAGAATTCCTAGTAGTGGGGGCTAGCTATTACTAGTAGATATAAGTCTTTGTAGAGATTCCACTACATATGGAACAAAATGAATGAATCTACACTTAAAAATGCATCTATATACATCCGCATGTGGTTCATGGTGAAATCTCTACAAAGACTTATATTTAGGAACGGAGGAAGTACTAGTATAGTACGTACTGTAATTTATCAACGAGATAAATTTGTACAATGCTATGAAGCTTCCAGCTTCTGTTACATGTATCTTGCGTCCAAGGTTACCCGTTGCAACATTTCATCAAATACAAAGGAGACTAACATGCATGCTATTGCATCTCAATGATTGACAGATCATAGCAAATATGTACTCCCTCTGTTCCAAAATAAGTTTCTCAACTTTGTGCAAACTTTAGTACAAAGTTGTACTACTACTAAAGTTGACACTTATTTTGGAACAGAGGCAGCTAAAGAAAAAAAATGATCCATGCAGTCCCTAGCCCTTGAACTGTGAACCCTGACCAGACTTCAATTTGCTGGCAACGTTCGAGCTTCCTAATAAATGAAGTTTGCAACATTTTGACCATCAGATCATTTTGTGCAGTTTCACCAAAATCGAGATGAGCATCCATGTGGCACAGAAATTGAACAAGCATGATTAGAATAAGATTACTGGGACTAGTTGATGAGACATAAACTCATAACAAATACAGTACATAGAAGCCAGTAGAGGTATGTGCGGGTCAAAGAAGTAGAGAAATATCCACAGGGAGTGATGTGGGCAGCTGGAGCAGTGGTGCAAGCCGGCTGTAAAGGGAGTTGTACCTGAGGGACGTAGCTCAACCTTGAGGAGGGCGGCGGGAGGCGGCAACTGCCCACGTCGTGGCAGTGAGCAAGGGACGAAGGAAACCTCACCGGCTTTGTGAGAGAGAACGGCGGGGACCCCTGATCGGGACGTGCCGACAGTGGGTTTTCGCCGTCGGTGACGGCCACCGCATCTACACTAAGCATCCACCCCTTCCCCAAGCAGACGTGATCCGCCGGGATGTTAGAGATGTGGCCATAGTCGTTTTGTGTGAGAGAGTGTGAAGAAGCAACCCCAGCAAACAACCGTGTAGGCTGGCGCGTCCTGACTATGTACTCCTTTTCTCTCCATATGAACCTATCATATTGTGTACGTGCCACTGAAGAAAAAAAAACTTTATTTATAAATGACGCGGCACCTACTACTCGTTCTCCTATAACCTTGCGCTTGGCATCTCCAAAATATTGACCTTGCGATTGGCTCTTCGCCTCTTCGGGAAGTCAAGCAATAATGGTAGTGCAGTATATATCGTTCTGGCTATATGAGACCGAATGAATTGCTACACGCCCACCATGTGGGCGAGGGTCGAGGGGCGAGGGAGAGTGCTACATACGGAGCAAAATGAGTGAATCTACACTCTAAAATACGTCTATATACATCAGTGTTTGGAGTATGTACTAGTAGTTCATATTGAAATCTACTAAAGGACATATGTATTCCAAACTATATGATATAATCTCTATAACCAAGGTAGTAGGGACGAGGAGTAAACAGAGGGAGTAGTAAATTTTTCTCCTCGTCCTGCGAGCCACCGCGCGCATGGGCGAGGGAGCAGGCGTAAGGTGTAGTAAGCAAGCTTCACCTCATCCTGCGAGCCACCGCGCCCATGGACGGGGGAGACGGCATACTAAGCAAGCTTCTCCTCGTTCTGCAAGTTGATGGGACACATCAAAAGTACTCCAGTGTATAGAGCCTTGCCTCTAAGGTAGGCCCCACATGGTTTGCCTCTTTTTTTAACATAACACGTCAAGTCACAATTTGTTTGTTCACCCGTGGTATACGATCCTCCCTCCACCAAGTGGACACGTGCCAAATTACCACGTGGGCTGCCTTTTTCGTACAGAAATGAGCTCCACCGTGTACCCGCGCGGGTGTGGTTGGGAAAGAGACGGGAGTACCTGCACCGTGCATGCACCTGTTCTCTGCGTGCACGTCCCCCACCTACGTGGGTGTGTGTGAGAGATAAAAACCGCGTTCATGAGTCTTTTTTGTTTTGGGGTGGGGGGGGGGGGTTGATTTCGTGAATTATTTGTGGGAATATGTGTCGATGACATCTCAAACAAAATTTTGCATGCAATGTGTGTGAAATGGAGGCCTATCCATATCATACATAGAGGGTCGGGCAATCCACAAGAAGAGAGGGAGGGGTCATAGCTATCAATAGAGTCGAAGAGAGGATCAAGTGGGTGGGTGCGAGATCGATGAAGAGAGCCATCGAAATTGTGTGCGTGTACAAGTCAAAGATATAGGGCGACTAGCCTACTAGAACGTTAGAGGGCACACGTCAAGTTTGTGTGTGGCAGGGAGACATGACTAGAGCGCTCGATGTATCAGTGTGTGTGGGGGGGAGGGGGTGGTGGGAGGGGTAGGCAGAGGCCTAACTATAGAGGTAGAATGACTCGTATATGTGTTGAGAAGGAGAGACCCAGCTATGTCTTGAGGGAGATCGGTCGACATCCATACATAACTGAAGGACGGGAAATATGATGGGAGAGAGAGAGGAGAGAGAGAGGGAGGGAGAGGGAGGGAGAGGGGTAGAGTGCTGGATGGGTGATGGAGTTGCTTCTCGAAGATGGTGGGAGAGGCCTACTAGACAGACTGAGGGTGGAACTGCAATGTCATCAATAAGAGTGGGGATGTGTTTCTGTGTGTGCCTGTGCGTGATAGATCTGTCGGGACGCATCCATGGATGATGAAGGGGAACCATGTGTTTGGTAAGCAAACCTAACTAGATCGGTAGATCAATTGTTGTTTGTCGGAGGAAGGGAGAGACACAACTAATGAGGTAGATCAATTGACGTGTGGGTAAAAATGAGTTATAAGGACCTAGCTAGCTATATGTATAGCGAGAGATCGGTCGGTGTACGTCCATTTGTTAGAGGCAAATAAGGCCCAACGAGACGGATAGATAGAGAGAATGGAGCTAGGAGGTGGTGCGAGAGGCCCAACTACTAGCTATATAGGGGGAGGAATGTGCGGTTGTGAGAGCGATGAAAAGAGGGGCGAGAGTTTACACGTGTGTCTGACCGTAAGAGAGACACGAGGCAAGGACACATAAAGGAGGAGATTGAAGGTGTGTTTGTATGTTGTAGGCAGGCATCGCTGGAGAGGTTTATCGATCGGTGTGTGTCGGAAAGGAGTTGTGGAGACTCTGGGAGAACGACCTAAAGAAAAAAATGAATGTGCCCGATGGATAGAATGCCGAGGGAGGGGGAGGGCGAGGAGGGTGTGTGCATGCATGAGAGAAAGTTAGTGGTAGCTACAAAGGTTAGAGGATTGTGTGGGTTTAAGAGACTAACAAAGATCATAATTTGATATGAAAGCGGATTCATATATTTGAATAGGAGATCATAGTGTTTTAAACATTGCATGCATGAATATAGTGGTGATACACGTGTTGTGCACATGTTATACCATAATGTGATAATGCATGGTGTTTGCAACTCACAGCTAAATTCCGAACAATCTAAACCATACTATACATCAAACATTCTCACATTTTATTTGAATTTGTGATAATGTGTGGCGTTTGCAGCTTACAACTAAATATCGAACAATCTAAACAATACTATATATCGAACATTCTCACATTTTATTTGAATTTGTGGTAATGTGTGGTGTTTGCAACTCACATCTAAATACTTGTAGGCGTAGGGGGCGGGGCACCATACATAATGTGATAAACACATTATACATATGAGACATGGTTTAGATTATGAAGATCTAGCTAGAGCTAGAAATGTAATGTGATTTGAAATCAAAATAAAGTGGATTCAAAAAATCTAGTTCGAGTTCATATAGTACACATAGTTCATATGTAACTCGAGACTAATCATGTGGTGTGCTGTGAAGATAATACATAAACGATGGTTTAACTTGACAATAATGATGATTGTAGATCTTATTAAAACAGAGAAACGAATTCAAATGCTTTGACTTCACAACAATCATTACTGTAGATCTTATTCAAATAGAGAAACAAATTCAAATTTAGTTCATATTGAAGCGGTAGTATATACGTTTGGAATGCACTAAAACATTCATTTGAGTAGTAGGTTGCATGCATTATACACGTAGCGAAATATTTTAATTGAACATAACATGAATTCAAAGTTTTGAATGACATTTGTAGGGTGCATTGATTTGGTACAGTACACGTTAGGCTTGTCCGGAAATTTCAACCCGCGCCTTGTTAGCCCGAAATATTTAGGCCTTCTTTGGTTCATAGGATAGGAATTTTATAGGAATAGGAAAATCATAGGAAGTGAGATGACATGCATGTCAATTCCTATAGAGAAAGAGATGTCATTTGGTGCATAGGATAGGATTTTTTCCATTGAGTCTAGGCTAATGTTTTTTCCTCCAAAACGTGAAGGATTGATTCCTATCCTACATAGGAATAAGAATCCATTCCTACAAACCAAAGGGCTTCAAAGGAATTTTTCCTTTGCAAATCCTATCCTATAGAATTCCTACAAAAATCCTACAAACCAAAGGAGGCCTTAAGATATATCTTTGTCTCGTTGTGCTTCGACAACTCCCTCCATCTCAACCCGCGCCTTGCTATTCCGAAATTACAACGCGCGCGAAAACTCCCACCTCCTGTGAAATCCCGACACGTGAAATGCCCATGGTACCCCTGAACCGAAAGAACCGCCTCAAATTGGTGGGGGTACTTTCGTAACTTACCCCACATTTCGGACAAGCGCGTCTCTAAGCCATGGTTCCCCACTGCCATCCCATCCGCCCACCCATTCGTACACCGAGGCCGCGAAAACCCGCGACAAAACCCCACACCCTGCTCCGTCCGCCACCCAGCCGGAGCCTCTTCCCCGATGACGTCGTCCACATCAACACCTCGACGTCCCTCATCCACCGTACCAGATGAGGATCCGTCATCGATCTCATCGTCCCGCCGGTTTAGCCACCCCGTCCTCCACCTCCAAGGAGCTGCCCCGACATTCCCCTCGTCTTTCGCGCCACCTCCATTCCCACACCGCCGTCTTCACCTGCACCACCGAAAGAGCATCATCATCACCGTTTCCTCAGATGAAGCTGCGGCCTAATCAGCGCCACCAAAGAGGTTGTACACTAATCGCTGCATTTTCTTCTTGATTCGATCTCACGGTGCTGCCGACGCTCGGTCCCGAGCCGACATGGCGCGGCTCCATCCACGGCGGCGTCGCCAGCCACTTCCTCCACGGCGTCGCTCCCTCGGCGGCGACGTCCACATCAGTAGGACCTGCTGCTGCTTTAGCTCTCGCTCGCGCTGCTGCTCTGCTCTTACTCTCGGTCCCCTGCCTGGTCTGCTCTTGCTCTTACTCTTGCTCGCGTTGCTGCTCTCGCTCTTGCTCTTGCTCTTGCTTGCGATGCTGCTCTGATTTAGCTACACTTCACTCCGATGCCGCCGGGGTGCAGGAAGAACCAGCCGCAGCGGGGAGGGGGCTCGCCAGAGAGGTACCCCACTATCTATCTTAGGGTTCAGGATGGGGGCGGTGGTCGCCGACGGTGGCGGGGCATTCGTGGGGCGGTGGCGTGGGGATCACCGGAGAAAAAGCTCGGCAGGGGGGGGCCTGGGGGGAGGGCCGGGGGGGGGGGGGGGGGGGCTTTGGGGGGGGGGGGGGGAGGCGCACCGCGGGCAGCGGGAGGCTGCTGTTTGGCCGGCTCAGGGGGGTGGAGGTTGAAGATGAACCGCAGGCCCTTGATTTCGTATCCAACGGCTGCAAAATCGACTGACCAACGATGAAAAAGTCAGTCGACCAACGTGTTGCCTCACCTTGCTAGTGCGTTCAGTTTTGACAGCAAAATTCGGTTTTGACAGCAAAATTCAGTTTCGACAATTAAGTTCAGTTTCGACAGTTAAGTTCAGTTTCGACAGTTAAGTTCAGTTTCGACAGTTAAATTCAGTTTCGACAGTTAAGTTCAGAGATGAGCGGCTGATGTATTTTACATCTAGCACTTTGTGGTTATGTATTTTACGTCATGTCTTGGAGATGCTATTAGAATTCCACTCAGGTTAACGTTGTTCGTTGTCTCTCTTGTCCTGCTTTAGCCTCGGCATCATACAACTCACCGGAGCTGCTCCAAGGACGAAACCCTCCATCACAGCGGAGCAGTACCTCGGGCTCCATCTCCATATGCCTAAGATCTTCTTCCCCTCCTCCGACAGCCAAGTCAGCCGGAGCATCCTCACCGGCCAACCCAATCACGCTGAGATCGACATGGCTTCGCCAAAGAGGTTGTACACTTGTTGCATCTCTTTTTTACTCTACACGTTATATATATTGTCCACTGAGCACACGGATTTGTTCCTTTAGTGTCTCCTTGAAATAAAAAACGTAGGAATTTTAATTTTCACTTGTCCTCCTTTTCAAATTCCTATTCATGAAGCACAAGACTAAGAGATAGTAGCATAATAGCACTATAACCATACATTTTCTTGTGGTTTGACTTAATCTCATCATGCTTCTTTGAATCCTGTGATCTTCCAATTGTTGTGAATCAAACACCCAGATTGGCAGAAATCCTGTGTTTTTAAATTCTCTGTTTTGCACGTGCATTCCTATCCTATTCCTGTCTATTTCCTATCCCTGCATTGTTGGAATCCTCCAATTCAAACGAGCCCTTACAAAATTACTTCTCTTACAGATAGTTGTCAAAGAAAACCTTGCGTGGTTTGTCCCGCTCCTGCTGCGCCGTCGTCCACCCCAGCTCAGCTGCTCCAACGACAGAAGGGTTCAGCACAGCAGGGATCCGGCCTCCAGACTGTCTTTCGCTGCCTCAGATCTTCTTCCCCGCTGCTGGCAGCCATGAAAACTGCACTACCATCATCAACCGAGCAAATGACCTCGAGGACTACACGGGTGCGCAAGAGAGGTCGCACTCTTTCGTGTCTGCTTACGTTATGCATCGCTTAATATTACATGCTACTTTATCGTCTTGTTCACCGATTAGACTCTGAGTCAGCTCCAAACTAATGGTCAAACTTGAGTTGTTAAATGGTTGTGGGGTACATATCGGGGCCGCTATCAATAGTATCTATCTACTATCTGGTTAATCTCCGGTGTCTACTATGATTTTCATGTTGGGTGGGAAACAAACAGTAAAGAAGCCATTATCTGTATTTTTTAACTGAAGCCATTATCTGCTTGCTATTATTAGTTTTGGGTCTATCTACAGGTTTCTACCATCACTCTGGATTTCTGCATGCACTCCTTACATAATCTCACTATGTTTTATTCCTATGCATGACAGTTATTGTAAACAATGGAACTAAACATGTAGAGCAAAAGAGACGAGCCTTGTGTGGCAATAAAATTTCATGCAGACGTCGCTCCATGGTAGGCGCAAAGGCAGCCCCCCTCCACGCATTTCGGATTGTAATCGAGAGGAAGATATCTATTTTGAGGGGGATTCAGAAGGAGAAGACAACTCCTATTTACCCCCTGTGGTCTTCGCTCTAACTTGGCATGCTGATGTTGGTTATATCATGCATATGGTGTCTTGCATTGCCTACTTTATACATCAAATATGTCATCTGCTTAGTTTAGACATCCTTTGTGCGAATGCCATCTGTTTAGTTTATTCATCGTTTATGTGAATTATGCAACGCCATCTTGTTTAGCCAGGCATCATATATGTGAATTTTGCAATGCCATCCTGCTTAGCCAGTCATCTTATATGTAAATTATATCAGGCCATCCTTTTTCTCGTCACATATTACATTTGTCAACAATGTTATTACATTCAACTGCTCTTCGTGTGCATCAGCCATTTGACACGGTGATGGCAAATTCTGGAGTGAAAACAAGGTCTTCAGAGGAGACTATGTTATCTGACGAAGCGGATATCTCGCTGGTTACAGATAGCTCCTCAGAGGAGGATTCAGAGACAGATGACCAGTCCTACCCCCCCCCCCCCCCCCCCCCCCCCCCCCCCCCCCCCCCCCCCGAGGTGTATGCTCTAACTTGGTAGGGTTATGTTGCTCATATCGTACCGAAAAAGGCTTTCGCCCCGCTTTATAAATAAAGCAAACCGCCACAGAGCACACAAACAAGGACTAGTCCACACGCACCCAAGTCTCACAAACAAGAAGAAGGTTCTGCTGAGGGCACAACTCAACAAGCCCAAAAGAGAAATTAAAAGAAAAGGAGCGGGGAGCCCAACAACTGACTAGTCGGGATCCGACGGTGGCGGCAGGGGCGGCGGAGACAGGCGGACAACCATCGAGCGAAGGTCGGCGATGAAAGCTAAGATGGCGTTGCGGTCTTGGGGGCGGCTAGGCGGCCGCCAAAGCTGCAAGAAACCAGACAGTTTGAAGATAGCGTCAGTAGCCCGTCGAAGAGGAACGCGCTGGATCACAAGCTTATTGCGGATCGTCCAGAGGGTCCAAGCGAGGACACCAATCTCAAGCCACCTAATGTGGCGAGAAGTCAGGGGGGAGGATTGGATCTCGTCATATAAGTCGGGGAAGTTGGTGTGACACCAATTTCCACCCACCACGTCACGGAAGCAACTCCACACGAGTTGCTCATATCGTGCGTATGGTGTCTCGCATTGCTATGTCATTTGATTAGTTTAGACATGCTTTGTGTGAATGCCACCTGTTCAGTGTCTAATTACCATATATGTGAATTATGCATTGCCATCTTGTTGCAAGACATTATATATGTGAATTATACAATGCTATATTGTTGCAAAGGCATTATATATGTGAATTATGCAATGCCATGTTGTTTAGCCAATCATCATGTATGTGAATTATATCATGCTATCATTTTTTTGTATTACGTGTTCCATTTGGCGACAACATTTGTATATTCAACTACTCTTCCTGTGCATCAGACATTTGAAGCGGTGATGGAAGTATCTGGAGTGAAAATAAGGTATTCAGAGCAGACAATGCTACCTGCTGAAGCAGACATCTTGCTGGTTACAGAGAGCTCCTCAGAGGAGGATTCAGAGACTGATGACCAGTCCTATTTTCCCCCTGAGGTTGTACTTGCCCAAGGACCAGATCCACCACACATAACCCAGACTCTCGCAGATTGTACCCCTACCCAGTTGGACAGAGAACCAGCTACACCCCTTCTAACCCCAACCCCGGCAGATAGTAACCCAGTTCCAGTTGACACAACACCGTCTCCACCACAGAGCACCCAAACATGAGCAGTTAGTAAGGGAACTGCAGTGCCCAAAGCATGAGGACCACCACTCCGAATCCCAACTCAACGCTTAAAGGAGAATAAGATTTGTTCTCAGGTCAGGTTCTATAGCTATGGTTCATACTCCTTTGCTCTTGCATGACTGTATTTACTCATACCAACTATTTTCAAATTTGAAGGATGGAATTGAAACTCCAATGGCGCAACAGGTATGTTTTAAACCTGTTTCTTTAACTGGTTTGCTGTTGTAACCTGCTCTATGTTGATTTCAGTTTCAATTGAATAAACAGTTATGTTCTCATGTCATGCACATTACAAGTGTTGTTATTGCTCTATAGTTACCCACACTTATATTATGTCTATTCTGCTTTGTCTTGAACAAATATTATTTGAACTGTGTCTCTATCTTGATTTGGCAACAAAAACTAGAATGGTATAGACCATAAAGTGACCATGGTACAAAGATATATGTTTGTTTCATGCTGTTATCCTGTCCACTTTACTACTGAACTCATTTACCAAAATGAGTTTCATATACAACATGGTAAACATGTGATGTGTCTACTTGTTTCTCTTTTAGAACGCGGACAAAATATTGGAGAACAGTACCGCGTTATCCAATGGTAAAGGAAGTAATGCAGATAAGGTTCAAGATAGTGAGACATCCCTGTTGGTCTCCAAGAAAGCTGATAAAAACTATCTTGATGACAATGAGGGAACCCAAAAGTCCTGTCTTGATGTAGTGTTCGAGTTATTGGCCACTACTGCTAGCACAAGCTCTTCGAACTCGCTGCCTGAATCAGTTCGTCTTCTTGAGTCTCAACTTCAAGTTGAAAGACATCGATCAGATGTGCTGCGCAGGAAGCTGAAGGACTGAGGAAGTCCCTGCAGAATTCAGATGCATATTTTCTGGTGCAACAGCAAGCGCTGGAGGATTTAAGCGCCAAACAAGAGAAAATTAATAAGCTTGCTAAGCATCTTGCCAGCATTATGGGTACCCAGGATATTGTTTCTTGAGATCTTCTGAAGTGGTTTCAGTTCTGGATTTGTTTTGCTACGGTGTTTATTTGCGCTGGTCGCCAACTTTGACAACCAGTGTATATGATATGCTGCTTTGTTCCTTATATTTGCACTGGTGGCGATCTTTGATGCCCAGTGGATGTAATATGTGTAATAGTCGTGATAGCCTAGCGTTAGTTGCTTGCTTATTTATTTCCTTGTTGTCTTGTTTATTTGTTTGCTTGTAGTCATTGCAGTTCTTTTTCCGCGGTTAGCTAGTGGCTGCAATAACCTATTTTTAAAAACTAGGCCACAATAACTATGGGGTAATTTTTACTGTAGTGACACTGGGCCTCCTACTGGCCATAGAAACAGTGGGCCTTCTACGGGACATAGAAACAATGGGCCTTCTACGGGCCGTAGAAACAATGGGCCTTCTGCGGGCCGTATTATGAATGGGCCTTATACGGGCCGTATAATCGATTGGCCAAACATGGGCCAAACAAACCGCATTATGGCCGTAAACGGGCTAGAGTTGGAATCGTCCGTTCATGGGCCGACCATAACGGGCCATCGTTAATAGGCCGTATTTGATGACGCTATGAAATCGGCCCAACGTATTAACGGACCACAAACGGGCCGACTGTAACCACGAGCTGAATTTGGCCCACAAGCAGAAAATGACAGTAACCCGGCCGTAAGTAAACGAATGCTGGAAATGAGCCCAAGAATAAATGGGCTCTGAGAAGGCCGAAAGATAACATGGGCTGGAAACGGCCCAACAGAATAACGGGTTGTTAATGGGTATAAAGTGATACACTGTTCATTATGGGCCAGTTTCACCACGAGCTGTTAATGGGTGTAAAGTGATACACTATTCACTACGGGCCAGTTTCACCACGGGCTGTTAGTAGGCCAAGAGTTACATAGGGCCTCATATGGGCCGAAAGACGTCATGGGCCATACATGGACCAGAAGTGAAAACGGGCTGGAATCATATTGGATGGCCCAGATGACGCTACTGGGCCTAATTCGGATAGGGTGTAATGGGCCTTGGGTTAACGGGCTGTAAATGGGCTATATTCGAACAGGCCGTTAACAGGCTTTCCATGGGCCGACCCGCCAGCTTTTGACCAAGTCAAATGGGCCGGCCTTTTCACAGGAATGGGCCTCTGTTGGGCCGTGCCACGTGTCGACGTATCATAGGCGCCTTCCGTCCAATGAGTGGTTGGCATCTGTCCCAATGATGAGCCGACACATGTTTCCTCCAGCCAATGATGATTTTACACATGGAAAATCCCCATTAGTCGGGGATGTTAATGGGTTATCGGATCCAAAACCTGACCCGATAGCTTAATGGCGTTCCGTTACGGTGGATGCCACGTGTCGGTCACCCTTGACTAAAGCACTTCTGTGACGCGCGATTTATCATCATGGAAGTGGACACTTCCGTGATGATAATTTTGGTAATGTCATGGAACACTTCTACGACAGCACAGGTATGACTATCTTGATTCTGTCATAAATTTGTCATGGATGTACATGCATGACAAAAAAAGCGACCTACTGACAAACACGTATCATCACGGAAGTGTATTTTTTTTGTAGTGCTACTTTGCTATTTACTTTGCCTTTATTTTACTTTGCATCTTTATCATAAAAATACCAAAAATATTATCTTATCATATCTATCAGATCTCACTCTCGTAAGTGGCCCTATAGGGATTGACAACCCCTATTTACGTTGGTTGCGAGGATTTATTTGTTTTGTGCAGGTGCGAGGGACTCGCGCGTAGCCTCCTACTGGATTGATACCTTGGTTCTCAAAAACTAAGGGAAATACTTACGCTACTTTGCTGCATCATCCCTTCCTCTTCGGGGAAAACTAACGCAGTGCTAAAAGAGGTAGCAAGAAGGATTTCTGGCGCCGTTGTCGGGGAGGTCTATGCAAAAGTGAACATACCAAGTACCCATCACATACCCTTATCTCCCGCATTACATTATTTGCCATTTGCCTCTTGTTTTCCTCTCCCCCACTTCACCCTTGCCGTTTTATTCGCCCTCTCTCTCTATCCTCCCTCTCTTTCTCTATTTGCCTCTTTTTCGCCTGCTTCTTGTTTGCTCATATGGTTAGAATAGTTGTTTATTTATTACTAAATAGAGAACCTAAGATCTATGGATCCTCATCCACTTGCTAATCTTTTTAAGAGATCCGATTATGATGAACCAATTGCTAGTGAGTTTTGTGCACTAGATTATCTTTATGAGGTTTTTCTTGAAATTCGTGAATCTAAAAAGTGTGATGAATTACTTCATGAAGCAATTCATGATAGATCTTTGAATAAAAAGCATGATTGCAATGATTTTATTATAAATTCTATTTTTGTAAATTGTGCTAATAATATGCAAAACCCTAAGCTTGGGGATGCTACTTTTGTTATGTCCTCTACTTGTTGCAATGATCATGATTGGGGTGATTCTTCTTATGATCTTGAAAATGTATTTAAGCCCCATGATGAATATGAGATTGATAATAGTGTTTGCAATATTATTGAAAGTGGGTTTGGAAGAACGTCAACTTTAGATCCCACATATTTGGAGAACGTTCAATCTTATGAATTTTTTGATAAAAGTGGGTTTGGAGAAGTCATGACTTTAGTTAATGTTAATCCCACTATTTTGGAAGAGTGTCAACTTTGCATGTATGTGGATCATGTTGAAAATATTTTATGTGATAGCTATTTTGTTGAATTTTCTTATGATCCCACAAACAATTATTATGAGAGAGGAAAACATGGTGGTAGAAATTTTCATGTTACTAAATTACCTCTCGTTATGTTGAGATTGCTATTGTTTGTTTCCGCTTCCTTGCATATGCTAGTTGTTGCTTGCCTTGATAAGTTGTTTTCCTATAAGATGCCTATGCATAGGAAATATGTTAGACTTATATGTGTTTGTCACGTGTTTTATGATGCTCTCTTTGTGCTTCAATGCTTGTCTTTCATGTGAGCATCATTGAAATATTATGCCTAGCTATAAGGCTTTAAAGAAAAGCGCTTGTTGGGAGACAACCCAATATTTATACTTGATGTTATTGAATAAATAATTTATCTAGCCTCTGTTTTGGTTGTGTTTTTTGTGTTTAATTAGTGTTTGTGCCAAGTAGAACCGTTGGGAAGACTTGGGGAAAGTCTTGTTGAACTTGCTGTAAAAAACAGAAACTTTAGCGCTCACGAGAACTGCTGCCATTTTTATTTGGAAAGTGATATTTAGTTAATTCTTCTTGCAAATTATTAATACATAAATTTATCACGTCCATAAGTTTATTTTAGAATTTTTGGGGTTCCAGATCTTGCGCTAGCTACAGATTACTACAGACTGTTCTGTTTTTGATAGATTCTGTTTTCTGTGTGTTGTTTGCTTATTTTGATGAATCTATGGCTAGTAAAATAGTTTATAAACCATAGAGAAGTTAGAATACAGTAGGTATAACACCCATATAAATAAAGAATGAGTTCATTACAGTACCTTGAAGTGGTCTTTTGTTTTCTTTCGCTAACAGAGCTCACAAGATTTTCTACTTTAAGTTTTGTGTTGTGAAGTTTTCAAGTTTTGGGTAAAGATTTGATGGATTATGGAACAAGGAGTGGCAAGAGCCTAAGCTTGGGGATTCCCGTGGCACTCCCAAAATAATCTAAGGACACCTAAAAGCCAAAGCTTGGGGATGCCCCAGAAGGCATCCCCTCTTTCGTCTACTTCTATCGGTAACTTTACTTGGAGCTATATTTTTATTTACCACATGATATGTGTTTTGCTTGGAGCGTCTTGTATGATTTGAGTCTTTGCTTGTTAGTTTACCACAATCATCCTTGCTGTACACACCTTTTGAGAGAGCCATATATGATTTGGAATTTGTTAGAATACTCTATGTGCTTCGCTTATATCTTTTGAGTTATATAATTTTGCTCTAGTGCTTCACTTATATCTTTTAGAGCACGGTGGTGGATTTGTTTTATAGAAACTATTGATCTCTCATGGTTCACTTAGATTATTTTGAGAGTCTTAATAGCATGGTAATTTTCTTAAAATCCTAATATGCTTGGTATACAAGATTAATAATAAAACTTTCTTATGAGTGTGTTGAATACTATGAGAAGTTTGATACTTGATAATTGTTTTGAGATATGGAGATGGTGATATTAAAGTCATGCTAGTTGAGTAGTTGTGAATTTGAGAAATACTTGTGTTGAAGCTTGTGATTCCCGTAGCATGCACGTATGGTGAACCGTTATGTGATGAAGTCGGAGCATGATTTATTTATTGTTTGTCTTCCTTATGAGTGGCGGTCGGGGACGAGCGATGGTCTTTTCCTACCAATCTATCCCCCTAGGAGCATGTGCGTAATACTTTGCTTTGATAACTTGTAGATTTTTGCAATTAGTATAAAAGTTCTTTATGACTAATTTTGAGTCCATGGATTATACGCACTCTCACCCTTCCACCTTTGCTAGCCTCTCTAATACCGCGCACCTTTCGCCGGTATCATACACCTACCATACACCTTCCTCAAAACAGCCACCATACCTACCTATTATGGCATTTCCATAGCCATTCCGAGATATATTGCCATGCAACTTTCCACCGTTCCGTTTATTATGACACACTCCATCATTGTCATATTGCTTAGCATGATCATGTAGTTGACATAGTATTTGTGGCAAAGTCACCGTTCATAATTCTTTCATACTTGTCACTCATGCATCATTGCATATCCCGGTACACCGCCGGAGGCATTCACATAGAGTCATATTTTGTTCTAAGTATCGAGTTGTAATTGTTGAGTTGTAAGAAAAATAAAAGTGTGATGATCATCATTATTAGAGCATTGTCCCAGTGAGGAAAGGATGATGGAGACTATGATTCCCCCACAAGTAGGGATGAGACTCCGGATGAAAAATAAATAAAAGAGGCCAAAGAAGCCCAAATAAAAAAAGAGGGAAAATAAAAAAGAGGACAAAAAAAGACAAAAGGCCCAAATAAGAAAAATGAGAGAAAAAGAGAGAAGGGACAATGTTACTATCCTTTTACCACACTTGTGCTTCAAAGTAGCACCATGAGCTTCATAGTAGAGAGTCTCTCATGTTATCACTTTCATATACTAGTGGGAATTTTTCATTATAGAACTTGGCTTGTATATTCCAATGATGGGCTTCCTCAAATTGCCCTAGGTCTTCATGAGCAAGCAAGTTGGATGCACACCCACTTAGTTTCTTTCACATACTTATAGCTCTAGTGCATCCGTTGCATGGCAATCCCTACTCATTCACATTGATATCTATTGATGGGCATCACCATGGCCCGTTGATACGCCTAGTTGATGTGAGACTATCTTCTCCTTTTGGTCTTCTCCACAACCACCACTCTATTCACCTATAGTGCTATATCCATGGCTCACGCTCATGTATTGCGTGAAGATTGAAAAAGTTTTGAGAATGTCAAAAGTATGAAACAATTGCTTGGCTTGTCATCGGGGTTGTGCATGATTTAAATATTTTGTGTGGTGAAGATAGAGCATAGCTAGACTATATGATTTTGTAGGGATAACTTTCTTTAGCCATGTTATTTTGAGAAGACATAATTGCTTTGTTAGTATGCTTGAAGTATTATCATTTTTATGTCAATATGAACTTTTGTCTTGAATCTTTCGGATCTGAATATTCATACCACAATTAAGAAGAATTACATTAAAATTATGCCAAGTAGCACTCCGCATCAAAAATTCTGTTTTTATCATTTACCTACTCGAGGACGAGCAGGAATTAAGCTTGGGGATGCTTGATACGTCTCCAACGTATCTAAATTTTTGATTGCTCCATGCTATATTATCTACTGTTTTGGACATTATTGGGCTTTATTATCCACTTTTATATTATTTTTGGGACTAACCTATTAACCGGAGGCCCAGCCCAGAATTGTTGTTTTTTTGCCTGTTTTAGGGTTTCGAAGAAAAGGAATATCAAACAGAGTCCAAACGGAACGAAACCTTTGGGAACGTGATTTTCTCATCGAATACAACTCAGGAGACTTGGACCCTACGTCAAGACACGTAACAGGAGGCCACGAGGTAGGGGGGCGCGCCTCCCCCCCAGGCGCGCCCTCCACCCTCGTGGGGCCCCTGTTGCTCCACCGACGCACTTCTTCCTCCTATATATACCCACGTACCCCCACACAATCAGATACGGGGCCAAAATCCTAATTCCACCATCGTAACTTTCTGTATACACGAGATCCCATCTTGGGGCCTGTTCCGGAGCTCCGCCGGAGGGGGCATCGATCACGGAGGGCTTCTACATCAACACCATAGCCCTTCCGATGAAGTGTGAGTAGTTTACCTCAGACCTACGGGTCCATAGTTAGTAGCTAGATGGCTTCTTCTCTCTTTTTGGATCTCAATACAATGTTCCCCCCTCTCTTGTGGAGATCTATTCGATGTAATCTTCTTTTTGCGGTGTGTTTGTTGAGACCGATGAATTGTGGGTTTATGATCAAGTCTATCTATGAATAATATTTGAATCTTCTCTGAATTCTTTTATGTATGATTGGTTATCTTTGCAAGTCTCTTTGAATTATTAGTTTGGTTTGGCCTACTAGATTGATCTTTCTTGCAATGGGAGAAGTGCTTAGCTTTGGGTTCAATCTTGCAGTGTCCTTTCCCGGTGATAGTAAGGGCAGCAAGGCACGTATTGTATTGTTGCCATCGAGGATAACAAGATGGGGTTTTCTTCATATTGCATGAGTCTATCCCTCTACATCATGTCATCTTGCTTAAGGCGTTACTCTATTTTAACTTAATACTCTAGATGCATGCTGGATAGCGGTCGATGAGTGGAGTAATAGTAGTAGATGCAGGCAGGAGTCGGTCTACTTGTCTCGGACGTGATGCCTATATACATGATCATACCTAGATATTCTCATAACTATGCTCAATTTTGTCAATTGCTCAATAGTAATTTGTTCACCCACCGTAGAATACTTATGCTCTCGAGTGAAGCCACTAGTGAAACCTATGGCCCCCGGGTCTATCTTTATCATACCAATCTCCTGCTACTTAGTTATCTACTTTGCTATTTACTTTTCCTTTATTTTACTTTGCATATTTATCATAAAAATACCAAAAATAATATCTTATCATATCTATCAGATCTCACTCTCGTAAGTGGCCCTATAGGGATTGACAACCCCTATTTGCGTTGGTTGCGAGGATTTATTTGTTTTGTGAAGGTGCGAGGGACTCGCGCGTAGCCTCCTACTGGATTTATACCTTGGTTCTCAAAAACCAAGGGAAATACTTATGCTACTTTGCTGCATCATCCCTTCCTCTTCGGGGAAACCCAACGCAGTGCTAAAAGAGGTAGCAGTCTCCTAGTATTCATCAGTTTCATGATGGACCAAGGAGAACCAGGCAAAGATCTGCCGGTATTGGAGCAGATGCGGGAGGCTGATCTCCACGAGACAGAGAGCTCCAAGAAGATGGAGGCAGCCACTGAGCCGACCCCAGATATGCTCACGGACACTACTGAGATGGTCAATGCCCCGTTTGAGGTTACAACCCCCATGGCACTGCAAGAGCTGTTTTCCCCCTTCGAGGATGTCCCCCCCCCCCCCCCCCCCCCCCCCCCCCCCGCTGAGCTGCCCAAGGTGATTTTCTTATTTGCCGATCTCGATTGTGGTTTTTCATCTAAGTATGTGGTGATGAATAATGCAAAATTTTATTAGCTTCGATGCCATGCTATACATAGTGGTTTAAATGACTTGTGTTTCTTATACTGGAAAGTAATTCAGATTTTGTTTCTGTTTCAATTAGAGCCTTGATGCAGAGAAGGATTGTGTGGTTGTACATGTCACTCGCTATGAGGCGGATGACCTGAATGTACGCACTGGGAAAACATAGTTTTTAGGCTATTGGATCCTGGAAGCCATTTGCGCTTATACCAATGAAGAGTTGTATTCCAGCCTCACTGTTGTCAGGCGTGTTGTCCAGGGTGTACTGAAGCACAAGAAGTTCAAAGCTACTCCTTCGTTTGTGAGGCATACTGTTCTTGTCAAGCTTACACAGGAAGATGACGTGGCATTCCTCCACAAACAAGTTTATGAGTGGCAAGGCCACAAGGTTGTCTTCATGAAGGTTCACAGGATTGAGCTGCTGCCGGACGTCCTCGATGATGTTCATGGCAAGGTCCGTCTTGTGTCCATCCCAAATTAGATCGAGGCATGAAATAGTTGCCCCAGCTAGTGTTTAATAGTAGTTTGGATTGTGTCTAATTATCCGAACCTTGCCTGTTATCGAGCCCTCTGGGGCTAGTACTCTGTTTGAATCCGTCTATGGGAACTGCTGCTACTTTTGTGTGCCCATGAATCATGTGAGAACCATCATAATTGTTGCCGAAACAGATGCGTCCTCACTAGTTTTTTCATGAATATGGCATGGTAAGACATAAGTTGTCACGGTTTATCATACGAGCAGTGTGTGTTTTGATGAAATAGAGTACTCATTTGAGAACTGTGCGCCGACGTATACATAAGTACTTGTAAACACTGTTGGTGCTACCCCACTTGTAAGCAGTTGTGCAAAACACGACACATTGGCTCAGCTCGCTTCAACACTAGGCTATCGACCAGCTAACAATCAACAATCTGCTGTCTGACATATAAGCAACTATGTATCTTGTTACAGTGGTTCACGCAGTTAAGTGAGGCCACAATGTAAATTCCAAATGTTCACACGCTAGTCCAGCGTTCATGTGGAACACTCACATTAAACTCGGCTTCATAAAAAACTTGAAAATCATAAGTTAAGCAATTTTATACATCTCAATGATTCATATAACATAACGAACATATACTAGTTAACAGCAAAAGACAAAGTTGTGAGAAGGTTTACAAATCAGGAAAAAACAAGCAAGGCTTCTCTGAGCAAAGGGCCTCCCGACAGGCTTAAATTTCCTGGATTTCACTCTGGTTTTTTCTTGTTGCCACCATCCAGGGTTAGGTTCTCTCATTCCAGAATAACCAATTATAATTGTGTTCTCAGCTGGAATGCTGAACTGAACCATGTAGTGTACTGACCAGGTGAAATTCTTATGCATTCCACTAAATTTAATCACCGCTATTTGCAGAAATAAGCAGACCACAATGCCTCTTGTCCGCGCACCTGTCCAAAAAACCGCCGTGCAGCCATGCCAGCTAGTCCTCGGTCCATGGATGAACTGGTAGAAAGTGCATTCCGGACTAGGATGCAGTTGTTTTCGCTCATCCCTACACTGTAATCAGGAAGAAAACATACGAATCAACTTCTTTTATATTGCGTTGGTCATTCTACCTAGTAACTACCAATGTAGGAATACCTGGAAGACGGGTGGTTAGACGACGGCAACGAGGGATAGCCATCTCATTTTGCGCAGTTCTACTAAAACTGAGGTGTGTGCTTTTGATTGCGCAGATAGAAACGATACCGAGACAGACATCCCGAAATGATATGGAGACAGTCATCCCTGTTTGCGCAAATACGAAATATGGTTATTTAAACAGTGACAGATATTTGCAGTGGCGTATGATTAACAGCAGCATCTATTGTGTTATAATTGGCACTAGATTGACAGTATGAAAGTTTCCTTAAGTAAGTAGCATCACATCACATCAACACTGCCACTAGATTAACATGCAGAACAATAGCATTAGTATTATTGTCATGACAGTAGCACATGGTCTGTAAATGTGCAATCAAATTTGTGCAGTTCCACTGGGATGAAGCAATGTTAGCGGTGTGAGATTTAAGTGTAGCTGCAAAAACACAATTCATGGGAAATAAAGCAAGACAGAAGCACTTCATAAAATGGTGGTGGCATTGCTTCAATTTATCGACGACACTAGACCATTACTCATAGTGACATTAGGTGGCATTGCTTAATGCTTCATGTGATTTTACATTAACGGTAGCGATATGGGCATAGGGACACCAAGGGCATAAAGTGGTGAGGCAGATGTGGTTGCCGAGAGCGGCCAAGACTCAGGCAGCATGTCTGCATTTGTCCCATTTTTTATCTCCTCGGCGACATTTTCCTATGTGGGCACAAGAAATCTAGACCTGCTCATTCTCATTTGCATTGTCCCCCAACACCCGTCACTTTCTTTCCTTTTTCAACCAAGAGATAGGTCCACTTCCCCCCCACCCTTCGCCATCCACCATGCTTTCTTCGTCTTTTCAACCAAGAGACCAGTTGGGTAGCCAATATCTACTACTTTCCCTCGTTTCCTCTTAGAACCAAGTCCTAGATTCATGCTACAGCTTTCCCACTTTCTTCCCTATTTGAACCAACTCTTAGAGTCGACTGTATGAACTAGATTTACCTCTAATAATAGTAAAAGTCTAGGTGGCTTTGGAACAACAGATGGAAGTAGAAAAAGATCCACACGAAGCCAAGTGGTGAGTTGGGGCAGTAGAGCAAGGCAGGTTTTGAAGAAATATATACATGAGGGTCGTCGGCACATGGCAAAGACGGCGTCAGGAGGCCGCATCTTGGCCACAATACCGCAGGGAGGAAGAAGGGGTCGGAGGCCCTCCCGAGCCAGCATTCTCTCAGAAAGAATGGCACGGCCGCTGATCGGGACGCGCGGGCAGCCGTTGGTCTCCTCCCTCGCCGCCGACGACAGCGTGAACGATGCACCTACACCCCTGCCCCGGTCGAGGTTGTCCGGTCGGATTTGTGACCAGTCGTGAGCTGAGAGAGAGTGTGGCCACCTATGTCTTGCTTAGATCTGGAGAGCATGAGAGAGTGAACGAGAGGAACCCTAGTAAAGCAAGCACTAAGGCTCCTGCTTATATATATAGTGGAGTGATTTTGTTGTGCCAGCTTCAAAAAAATGTGCTCCTACATGTACCCGCGAGTGGGTGTGAGAGAACTAGTGCGTGCGTGCATCGCTTCTCTTCGTGGGAGTACAATATACTATGCCCAAAGAACGTTCGCCACAAGAGTAATAGTATAAGTGTGTGATGTGTGAGCTAAAATAAAATGTGCGGGACGTCTTTTTATTTTTTAGAAGTTCTGAGGGTAGGGTGTGAAGAGCACATATGTGTGTGACGTCTACCTGCAGATAGACGGTGGGTGCGAGAGGACTCGGGAGAGTCGTGACTCGTGAGGGTGCGTGTGCGTGAGAGAGAGGGGGGAACATATCAATGCAATACATGTGTCCGTAAATCATTATCCGACAAACGTTCGCCACAAGCCTTTTCCTGACGAACGCCATAAGAACCGTTAGATCGGCATCCGATAGTGTCAGTTTTGCCATGTCATTTAACAGAACAGCCACTCCTCCTACACACAAATCTTCCACGTGAGTGTTAGCAACTGCCGTATGCTCCCTCCGTTCCAAAATGCAGTGCATATAGCTTTATTGAAAATTCGAACCTCGCAAACTTTTTACCGAGTTTTCGTGTACCAAATTGCACATGTAGAATACCCTGTATATATCATTTCATTCATCTTCGAGAGGTAACTATAAAGATGGGGGAGGAGTCTACAAAGAAAGACCATCGTATCACCTGCAGCAATTTCAACCATCCTTTGGTGTGGAGGAATATCATAGGAACTCTATATGATATGTTTTTTCTAGGATTTTTTTTCCTTTAGAGCCAATTGGTTCATAGGAATAGATTCATATACTCCACATTTCAAAGGAAATAAACATGATATCATTTCTATAGCTTTAGAGCCACTTGGTTCATACGAATGGATTCCTATACTCCCATAATTTCAAAGGAAAATAAACATTAGCGTATATTCAATAGAAAAGTTCCTATGATATGAACCAAATTACATCTCTTTTCTAATCCCTCCTCATAGGAATTGAGATACATGTCATCTCTAGATTCAATAGAAAAGTTCCTATGATGTGAACCAAATGACATCTCTTTTCCAATCCCTACTCATAGGAATTGAGATACTCCATGTCATCTCTTTCCCTGCAACTTCCATGTATACATCTTCTATTCCTAAATAGCTAGTACAGCCCACCAGTAGCTTTTTTCCAAGACATGCAACTATGGCACAAGAACTATATAGTGTGCGAATAACTTTGAAAGATGGTCGCTGGATGAAGCTAATCCGACAGTGCAGAGATGGAAAATCCGAGCACTACTAGCCATTGGATATCATCAACATTCCACCAGATCTGCCACATGTACAATTTAGAAGACTCCATGGTTGAACTTACGCATAATGCACAAACCTCAAAATACAAGCACTTCTCCTTTGTTCTAGAATCTTCCGTATCATAATTGATTTTTTTATAAATGAATTGCCATTATTTGTTTTTTTACTTTATGCTTTACAATGCACAACCCCATGAATCTTAACATTTTTATAAAACTAATTGATTTTGAATGAGATGAATTGTAAGAACTAAACGAACATCTACATCATGCATATATGACTCAAAGCTTTACATGCTATAGTGTGTATTTATTCATAATTTGGTTTCGAAATCTCATGCGTTCAATGCATGTGTACCTTACTAGTTTTGAGTAGAGTAGCAAATTTCACGCGGCCCCGGGGTATATCAAAATGCAGGGCCCATGCATCATTGCCTTTCGGTCGAACCTACGTCCACAATTTTTTGTATGTAATATATCTCCACTGGTCCCCAAACCCAAAATGCTGCCTCGTTCCCCTAAAACCAAGAGGCCCACACATATTTAAGGCGTCGACTCGAACTCAATCCCTCTCCCGTTTACTACAATGTGGCCCCACACGTCGTAGTAGTACTCCTACAAACCCTACCGCCGCACGCATCATCGGTTTTCTTCAAGAGGACGAGGGAGAAGCTGATTTGTAGTGGATGCTCTTTCAAAAAAATGATCTGTACTGGAGACCCCTACCCTAGGGTGCCCTAGGTAGCGGCCGCACGCATCATTGGTTTTCTCTTTTCTTTATGCTCTTGCACCCTAGAGTGAAATGATGGTTGCTTCGTCCGTCCAGCTTAATGCGGGAAAGGTGGGGCTTTGTGATTTGACCCCTCATCGCTCATTTTCTACTACTGCAGCGCTACGACCGGGGTGACTCCAATTCCAACCGCTGCTCCGAACTGTAATTTGGTGCATCGCACGTGGAGCAAGACGGTGGATGAGCCACATGTCGGCCAAAGGAGTCCTGTTAAGTGTGTCTCCATTTCGTGTGCGGAATGACCCTGCTTGAGTTGCTACGCCAACACGACAGGTGCAACCTACCACTTGGTTTCGCTCCTTGGTGAATCCCGACTATATTGATCTAAAAAGATACGTACTAAACTACCCACTCCGTCTCGTTTTTTAGGCATCTCGGTTTATAGGGCGTGCACGTAGTTCTAGGTCATCCATTTGACTAACTAAATATGAGTTACTATGTCACAAAAAGTATATCATTGGTCAAGCAGATGTAGTTTCTAAACATATATTGTTCATCACATATATAGCCAGTTAAATTCTTAACCTAGAATGACGTGCATGCCATGTAAACTGATACAGAGGAAGTATAGTAGTAAAAATGAGGTGATTTTACGGAGCGATCGACGGGGGAGCATGGCCTGTCATGCGATCCCACGTGTCATGATGTACCAAGGCGATGCGCGTGTCCCTCTTGAGGCAGAAGCAATACTACGTGGTTTGAGAGGATGGTGAACTGAAGTGTGAAATAATGGTTGCTTCGTCCGTCTGGGAAGGTGCGGCATTGTGATTTGACATCTCATTGCTCATTACTACTACTACTACTACTACTGGGGCGGTACGACTGGGTGCGTCCTCCCTGCTGTTCTGCACTGTTATTTGGTGCTTCACACATCAACCCAGTTGCTATATGTCCCTTCGCGCGATCCATCGATACAAACCTGGACTAAAAAAAGGCGAGGGCGGGTCCTTTCCCGCGCGGCAGGCTGGGGAGTTTGGCATGGTCTGTTCGAGGCAAGGAGGCAGGAAGGGAAACAAGCAAATAAAGGTTGAGCGACTTAGTTTTGGGAAAATCTGATTTTACGGAGTACGTACCCGCTAGGGTTTACAGGGCTCATCTAAAAACATTCGTTTTCCCATTTTATAAGTCTCAATTCTACTACTAGTAGTAGTACCATCACATGTTGGATTTCGAGGCGCGTTAGATCACCCGATGCAAGCAGTGTCAAGAGAAAACTCACCAATGCATGTAGAAGTTCATGGAAATTTAGTGTTCATTCATGCATTCGTTCTAATTAATGCCTCGGTAAACATAACTTCTTGAGAAAAACGAGCGTACTAATTACTTGTGCAAACTAGGAGTACCAAATTAATTCGATCACTCACCGTCTACCTTGGTTAGAGAGATTTTGAAATTGAGCCATAAACTGGAAAGGAGGGAGTAGTAACTTTTGTCTCGATTACTATTTGTGGCCTTGTATAGATGCAAAATGTATTTTCTTATAGTGGCCTTGTATAAGTAAATGGAGGGAGTACTAAAGGACATATATATTCCAAACAATATGATAATCTCTCTAACCAAGGTAGTAGGGACGAGGAGTAAATGGAGGGAGTAGTAAAATTTTCTCCTCGTCTTGCGAGCCACCGCGCGCGTGGGCGAGGGAGCGGGCGTAAGGCGTACAATAGTACTACTAGTAAGCAAGCTTCACCTCATCCTGCGAGCCACCGCGCCCGTGGGCGGGGGAGACGGTGTACTAAGCAAGCTTCTCCTTGTTCTGCGAGTTGACGGGACACATCAAAAGTACTCTGGTGTATAGAGCCTTGCCTCTAAGGTAGGACCCACATGGTTTGCCTCTTTTTTAACATAACGCATCAAGTCGCAATTTGTTTGTTTACCCGTGGTAGATGATCCTCCCTCCACCAAGTGGACAACCAGTACACGGTCAAATTACCACGTGGGATGCCTTTTCATACAGAAATGAGCTCCACCGTGTACCCGCGCGGGTGTTGTTGGGAAAGAGACGGGAGTACATGCGCCTGCGTGCACCTCTTCTCTTCGTGCACGTCCCCCACCTACGTGGGTGTGTGTGAGAGATACAAACCTAGGAATAACTACTCTTCGTAAGCGATTGTAAGAGTGGACAAAATGGTGAAGGAGGAGATAGGGGAGCGGCGGAGGTGTGCGATTCTTGGCCGGTGTTTGGCCTTGTTTAAATAGGAGATTAAATAGACAGTGGACGGGATGAGCTCGGCCAGCGTTGCGTTTAATGTCGGATGTGTGTCCAGAGTGGGTTTCTCGGCTTCCACACGGGCGGGTTTCATGGAGGTGTTTGAATGTGGCAAGGAGGCGTGTTCAACCGGGCGTGCAGCGAGTGGCACCCTCGATTCTGACGTAGGATACCGCGCCGTTCTTCCACTGACGTGTGGGCTCTTTGGGTACATGGCCTGCATGTCAGTGACCCAACGCAGGCAGCACACAGCAAAGGAACCTTTGGTGGGCCAGGGTGGTCAGAGGCGGGCATTCCATAAACCGATGATTGTTCATTGAGTGTGACATCATCCTTTTCATGTAGATAAGCCTACTATGTTGATAGCCCATTCGATACGTTGTGATTCATAAAGACCGATGCAAACATCAATGTTCTGCTTATCACAGATAAGATTGATTAATACCCGTAACAATCCATGTCCTTAACAAAGGGTGCATGCACGTATAGGTTGAGCGTGTGTCTTGCGTCGTGTGTTGTGTGCATGCAGGCGTGCGAGTGTTGCGTGCGTGCAAGGGTACGTTTCAGTGTTGCATGCATGTGTGCGTACGTGCGTGTGTTCGTGAGTGCATGTGTACGTGTCAGTGTTGCACGCTTGCATGTGTGCGTGTATTCGTTATGTGTACGTGTCAGTGTTGCACGCCTGCATGCGTGCATGTCTTGCGTGCGTGCATGTGTACGTGCGGGGTGAGGCTACACGTCGGTCGACTGACTTTTTCATCTCTGGTCATTAGATTTCCCAGCCGTTGGATACGAAATCAAGGGCCTACAGTTTATCATCAAACTCCACCCCCTGAGCCGCCAGCCACCACTACAAAAAAAAGACACATCTGTGACATTTTGGGCCGAACGAAATTTTTTTATGTCATACATATGACACTTCTATGACGATAATTGTGACAAAACCCGGTATCATCATAGATGTGGTGGGCTCCTACTTCTATAACAAAAAATCATGACAGAAAATGGGCTTTTCGTCCTGGGCGGGCCGGAGACGCAGCTGCATGACATCCTTTGGGCCGTCCATGACGGAAAAAACCGTGGTAGAAGTGAGGGGGAGGAAAATTTTCGGGGAGTTCCCAGTTACGGTGGGAGGTCGGGGGCCGAGCGATGCGCGTTTCTCTTGTACACGTACGTGCGTGTGTGCGAGGCGTTGGCTCTAACTGAACCTGAGTGAGGCATTGGGCTCTAACTGAACCCGAGCGATTGCACGGCAGGCTACGCATTACTGAACCCGAGCGATCGATCGATGACTGTTAACTGAACCCGATCGAGCGATTCCTTCGCTACTGCTGCTAACTGAAGCCGGTCGATGCTGCCTCTAGATGAACAGTGAGCGTTGCGGGGGGGGGGGTTGGATGAACAGTAACCGGTGGGGGGGGATGAACAGGACCCCGTGGTGTTGCCTCTGGATGAACAGGACCCCGATCGATCGAGCCGGTTGGAGCTGGATGAACAGGACCCCGTGGAGGGCTGGATGAACAGGACCACCCCGTGGAGGGAAGGATGAATAGTAGACGGTGGAGGGCAGGATGAATAGTAGCCCGTGGAGGGGTGGTTGAACAGGAGCCCATGGAGAGGGCTGGTTGAACAGTAGCCGGTGGAGTAGCGTGCGGTGGAGGCTGGATGAACAGGAGCCCGTGGATGAACAATCGCAGGTGGAGGCTGGAGGAGGTTGACAGTGGATGAACAGTAGCTCGTGGAGGCCGGAGGGGGTCGACGGTGGAGATGAACAGTATCCCGTGGAGTCCCGTTTTGCGGTACGCCACACCCCTCCCGATGAACAGGACCCCCGTTTCGACCGTAGCGCTCCAACACAAGTCCGTTTCGTCCGTTTTGCGGTATGCCACACCCCTCCCGATCAATAGGACCCCCGTTTCGACCGTAGGAGGTCTGTTTCCTCCGTTTTGCGATACGCCAGACCCCTCCCGATCAACAGGATCCCGTTTCGAATGTGGCCGGTCGAACACAAGGCCGTTTCCTCCGTTCTGCGGTACGCCAGGCCTCGTTTCCATCGCCTATTCCATCCAAGCCCTCCCGATGAACATGATGCATTCCATTGCCTCCCCATGAACACGATGACGACGCTGTTTCTCCGTTCCGACCCAGCAATGTACACGAGCCCTAGCCATACGTAGGCGCGAGTAGGCGTTCGAGACCCCGCCCATATGTACACATACGTGGCCGTATTTTATTTCTTGCACCCTGGCCGCTATATGTACGTGTACATGCTACGTGCGTGCCTCTACTGCGACGCGTGCATGCCTCTACTACGACACGTGTGCGCCTCTACATCGACCAGTATCTACGTACACGTTCGCGACTAGAATGACAACGCTACGTACGCTTCGACCAGGTGGGTGCCGACTGCCAGGCACTTCCTTGCCTGCGAAGATGTAGATGGTGGGTCCCAGCTGTCAGGGGGCGAATCGTTTTTTTTTTGCCCGGACGCACTTCCTTGCGTGCGAAGATGTAGCTGGTGGGTCCCAGCAGTCAGGGGGAAACGTTTTTTTTCGCGAAATACAGTGGCCTGTCCGGTGGGTCCCAACTGTCAGGTGGAGGAATCATTATTTTCCGCATAATAAGGAGGCACTTCCTTGCTGCGGCCGTGGACCCAGCTGTCAGCCTCTCCACGTATAGTCCACGTCCGATGGAAGTCGTTCCTTGACCACGTTGACCACGCCGCGCCGAGAGCACCAGGGCGGTGGACGACGGCGAGGCCTAGGAAGGGGACGACATGGAGGCAGAGAAGACTCGGCAGTTGTTTCCCACGCGGAGGGGAGTACGACTGTACGAGGGTTTACTGGTTCGTCTGCCGTCGCCGGAGAATAACAGCAGGTGTGGGTGAGTAGAGGGATGGCTAGGCCAGCAATGGGAGTACGGTCGGGCGTTGAGGCCTACGCGGCCGCACAGCCGGCCGCGAGGAGGAGGGAGCAGGCAGTCCCGCCGGCGCTTGTTTGAGCGGCTGGAGCAGGAAGAGCAGAGATTGAAGAAGCACGATGGCTGTTGGATGGACATCCAACAGTCAATGCTTGTGCGTCAACCTTTTTTTAGGAAAGCCTCAAATATGTGGAAAACAGCATACAGCCCATCTGCCATTATTTCTAATAATTTACAGCCCATTTGCTAATTCTTAAGGTTTTTTGGAGCCCATATTCTTTTTGTTAGCATTACAGCGCATATTGTGGCAACGTTTAAAAATTATACGAAATTTTGCATATTTTGGTGCGGTCCGAACTGTTTTTAATCCTGAAATTTCGACTCACATTCAAACTGATTAAAAAAATGTATATCAATATAAAATCCAACAAATTCTCCATGCATAAAAATTAATGTAATTTAAAATCTTGAAATGAAAAAAAAAGATATTTGAAACTAATTGCCAATTTGATGTGTTTTATAAATGTACAACCCATTTCTCATTACTGATGGGCCATTTTCTCGGCCAGCCGAATGAAAGCTCTCCTCGTCTTGAAAGATTTGCAGCCCAACAGGCCTGACAAAGCGACTTACTTGGCAAATCACAAAAAAACTGGGCTGTGGCCGTGGACCCAGATGTCAGCCTCTCCACGTACAGTACTCTTCCAATGGAAGTCGTTCCTTGACCACGTTGACCACGCCGCGCGGAGAGCACCACGGCGGTGGACGACGACGAGGCCTAGGAAGGGGAGGACGCGGTAGTGGAAGCCCGCACGGAGAGGACTATGAGGGTTCACTGGTTCGGCTGCGGTGTGAGGCTGCCGTCGCCGCAGGGCCTGGCCAGCGGTGGGAATAGTAGGGGGCGGTGAGGCCTCTGCGGCAGCACAGCCGACCACGGGAGGCAGGAGCATGCGGCACGACCAGCGCTGCTTTGGGAGGCTGGAGCAAGAAGACCAGAGGTTGAATGATGTGCCCGTCAGTGCCATAGCAAAAACTGATCATATTACAAATTCTAATATTTTGATGATGGGTACAATGGCACTTAAAATACCATCACCAGAACCAGAGCCTGAAGAAGTCAAACCTAATTTTCGTACGCCAAGCTGGATAATTGTCGGTGCTATTTCGGTCCAGGTCACATGAGGTTTACGTGCAGAAGCGTTCTAAATCAAGTTGCTATAGTACGGTTAAGGTATATTTTGGTTCCTAGTGATCAGCATGGCCGGATAGTTAATTAGTAAATTCTTGATTGTTAGGTAAAGGAACTTTTCCTTAGGCGTGAGATTTAGAGGAGTCGTAGTAGTACTAGGAGTCCTGTTCGGTTTATGGTTAGGGGAGAGAGTCCGTACCAGTTTTGCTTTGCTCGGGCGCCGGTTTGATCGGGTGTGTGATGCCAATCTAAAAGGCTGGCTACGGCCAATGTAAAGGTTAGATTTTTGTATTAGTCGTGAGTTCAATAAAACTACAGAAAAAGTCCCATGTCGGGGGACACGAAATATCTTTGTTGCTGATCCGAAGGGATTTTGTTGCTGCTGCGTGTGGAGTCGATCCAATCTACTCGACACAAGTTTCTGATCTTACGGTCTTGCATCTTTGCTCGACCAGAATTTCTTGTTCCTGCTGCTAGTACCGTGAAAGATCGGGCCGTCGACGACTCGCCATCTAGTCGAGTCTCCATCAAGTGGTATTCAGAGCTAAGGTTGTTCACGGTACTGTGTTGATCGAGATGTCAACCTCGGTCAACAAGGGTGATGAGGTTGCTGCTGATTCTGAGGAAATAGTACGTCCAGTGTATGCCGATGATATTCCACAAAATATTCGGGATGGTTTTATCACACATGCAACTACATCAAGCAATGTCATGACGCGCTCGGCAAAAGGATAGATGTCCTGATCACTCGGTTTGATGGTTTGGCAGACATCATCAATATGCCGACGACAAATTTTGCGCCACCACAGACTGCTCCGGCGGCTCCACTGCATTACGCACCACTTGCTCGCGACGGACATGCCGGCGTGCATGATCGCCGTTTGGCGGCACAACCTCATGCTGGAGATGATGGTCTTGATGACGGCGTTGACCAGGTGGGGTACGCGCCACGACCACGACACTATGAGCCTCGTCCTGAAGCTTCCGTTCGTAGTGGAGTACATGACCGAGTTGGTCAAGCTGTGCGTGTGCGTGTGGATGATGGAATTGGGCGCATAAAAATTTCAATCCCTTCGTTCTCCGGCAAGTGCGAACCAGAAGGCTATTTGGAGTGGGAGATGCGTGTTGATCAAATTTTTGATGCCCATCATTATAGCGAGGAGAAGAAGGTTCAACTTGCTGGAGTAGAGTTCACCGGTTACGCGCTAATATGGTGGAAACAAATTTGTCGTTCAAGACATCGCCCGACGACTTGGCGAGGGATGAAAGAATTCATGAGGCGGCGTTTTGTTCCTGAGCACTATAAAAGAGATATGTACAACAAATTGCAGCGGCTCTCTCAAGGTAATATGAGTGTTGATGAATATTACAAGGAGATGGAATTGCTTATGATACGTACAGGGACAACGGAGGATCTGGAGGCGACCATGGCACGTTTCTTTAACGGGCTAAATATCGAGGTGCAGGATCGTGTTGAGATGGTGGTCTACTACAACATACAAGATCTTGTGCACCAAGCTGTGCGTGCGGAACAAAAGATTAAGCGGCGCCAAGTCAACACAGTTCCCAGTACCACTTTGAACACATGGCGACGCTCGCAGTATAAGAGTGAGGATGTGGGTCCTAGCTCCAGGGCGACATCATCAAATCGCTCTCATGGTTCCGTGCAAAAGGATGCTTCAAAATCAGGACTGTCGATGGTTGATTCTAGTGCACAGTCGACCGGACGCACTAGTGACATAGAGTGTTTCAAGTGTGGAGGAAGGGGACATATGAAGCGTGAATGTCCTAATGAGAAAAGAGTGTTGCTCACGAGAGATGGCTATGCATCCGCTAGTGATAAAGAAGCAGTTTCTGACACTTCTAGTGAAAAATCTAAGGATGCTGAAAATGTGGTTGCGAGTTTTGAAGCTGCTGAGTCATATCCTTCACTAATGGTGCAACGAGTGCAAGAGGATCGCATTGAGAATAAGGGACAGCGTTGGAATATTTTTCAGACTCAGTGCAAAGTCAATAACACCAATTGTAAGTTGATTATAGATGGAGGAAGCTACACCAACGCGGTCAGCAAGGGATTGGTGGAAGCTTTGGGGTTACCTACATGGAAGCACCCACAACCACACTGCATTGAGTGGTTATACCAGTCTGGTAAACTGAAAGTTACTCACAAGGTGCGTGTGAATTTTTCAGTAGGTGACTATAAAGATACAATAATTTGTGATGTCTTGCCAATGGATGTATGTCACTTGTTATTGGGAAGACCATGGCAGTATGACCGTCGTGCCACACACGAGGGTCGGTCCAACACTTACTCCTTTTTGGATGCCGGAAGACGTTGTGTGCTCCCGTCTATGTTTGCGGAAGAAATCAAGGTGGATACAAATATTTCCTTGAAGAAGAAGAAGGTTAGTAAAATTGTTGCAAAACCGAGGACGGTTTTGATTCAAGGAGGAGGGGATGATGTGCCCGTCAGTGCCATAGAAAAAACTGATCATATTACAAATTCTAATATTTTGATGATGGGTACAATGGCACTTAAAATACCATCACCAGAACCAGAGCCTGAAGAAGTCAAACCTAATTTTTGTACGCCAAGCTGGATAATTGTCGGTGCTATTTCGGTCCAGGTCACATGAGGTTTACGTGCAGAAGCGTTCTAAATCCAAGTTGCTATAGTACGGTTAAGGTATATTTTGGTTCCTAGTGATCAGCATGGCCGGATAGTTAATTAGTAAATTCTTGATTGTTAGGTAAAGGAACTTTTCCTTAGGCGTGAGATTTAGAGGAGTCGTAGTAGTACTAGGAGTCCTGTTCGGTTTATGGTTAGGAGAGAGAGTCCGTACCAGTTTTGCTTTGCTCGGGCGCCGGTTTGATCGGGTGTGTGATGCCTATCTAAAAGGCTGGCTACGGCCAATGTAAAGGTCAGATTTTTGTATTAGTCGTGAGTTCAATAAAACTACAGAAAAAGTCCCATGTCGGGGGACACCAAATATCTTTGTTGCTGATCCAAAGGGATTTTGTTGCTGCTGTGTGTGGAGTCGATCCAATCTACTCGACACAAGTTTCTGATCTTACGGTCTTGCATCTTTGCTCGACCGGAATTTCTTGTTCCTGCTGCTAGTACCGTGAAAGATCGGGCCGTCGACGACTCGCCATCTAGTCGAGTCTCCATCATTGAAGAAGCACTACGGCCGTTGGATGGATATCGTACGGTCACTGGAGCTAGAATCATTCATATTGACTAAGTTGACAAAGCCATTCGTCCCCGTCAACTTAGTAGGCCCACAAGTCAGCCTCCCAGCTAGCCGGGGGAGTATTCATTTTTTTGTGCGTAATAAGGAGGCACTTCCGGTGGGTCTGAGCTGACAGCGGGGGGGAGGGGGCGTTTTTTTCGCGAAATACGGTGGCCCGTCCTGTAGGTCCCAGCAGTCAGGAGCAAAAGATTTTTTTTCGCAAAATACTGGTGGCCCGTCCGGTGGGTCCCCGCTGTCAGGTGGAGGAATAATTATTTTGCACGTAATAAGGAGGCACTTCCTTACTGCGGCCGTGGACCCAGCTGTCAGCCTCTCCACGTACAGTCCACGTCCGATGGAAGCCATTTCTTGACCACGTTGACCACGCTGCGCCAAGAGCACCAGGGCGGTGGATGACGGCGAGGCCTAGGAAGGGGACGACGCGGAGCCGGGGATGACGTGGTAGTGGATTCCCACGCGTAGAGGAGTAGTAGGGTTCACTGGTTCGCTGCGGTGTGAGGCTGCCGTCGCCGCAGAATAACAGGGGGTGTGGGTGAGTAGAGGGATGGCTTGGCCAGCGGTGGGAGTAGTAGGGGTGGTGAGGCCTCCGCCGCATCGCAGCCGGCCACAGGGGGCAGGAGCACGAGGCACGACTGGTGCTGGTTTGGGTGGCTAGAGCAAGAAGACCAGAGGTTGAAGAAGCACAACTGCCATTGGATGGACATCGTACGGTCACTGGAGCTAGAATCATGCATATTGACTAAGTTGACAAAGCCCTCCGTCCCCGTCAACTTAGTAGGCCCACAAGTCAGCCTGCCACTAAGGTGGGTCCCAGCTAGCAGAGGGTATTCATTTTTTGTGCGTAATAAGGAGGCACTTCCGGTGGGTCTGAGCTGACAGCAGGGGGAACGTTTTTTTTGCGAAATACGTTGGCCTGTTGGGTGGGTCCCAGCAGTCAGGGGCAAACGTTTTTTCGCGATATACTGGTGGGCGTCCGGTGGGTCCCTACTGTGAGGTGGAGGAATAATTATTTTCCGCGTAATAAGGAGGCACTTCCTTGCGGCTGCCATGGACCCAGCTGTCAGCCTCTCCACGTACAGTATTCTTCCGATGGAATTCGGTCGTTGACCACATTGACCACGCCGCACCGACAGCACCACGGCGGTGGACGACGGCGAGGCCTAGGAAGGGGACGACGCAGAGCCAGGGAAGACGCGGCAGTGGATGCCCACTCGGAGAGGAGTACGAGGGTTCACTGATTCGGCTGCGCTGCCGTCGCCGCAGAATAACAGGGGGTGTGGGTGAGTGAAGTGGAGGGATGGCCTGGCCAGTGGTGGGAGTAGTATGGGGGCGGTGAGGCCTCCGCGGCAGCACAGCCGGCCATGGGAGGCAGGAGCAGGCGGCACGACCGGCGCTGCTTTGGGCGGCTGGAGCAAGAAGACCAGAGGTTGAAGAAGCACTACAGCCGTTGGAGGGACATTGTACGGTCAGTCAAGCCAGAATCGTGCATATTGACTAAGTTGACAAAGCCCTTCGTCCCTGTCAACTTAGTAGGCCCACTATACTGGGTCCCAGCTAGCAGGGGGGTATTCATTTTTTTTGTGCGTAATAAGGAGGCACTTCCTTGCGTGCGAAGATATAGCTGGTGGGTCCGAGCTGTCAGTGGCGGTAACGTTTTTTCACGAAAAACAGAGACCGTTTCGGTGGGTCCCAGATGTCAGGTGGAGGAAATCATTATTTTGCGTGTAATTAGGAGGCATTTCCTTGCGTGCGCCCATGGACCCAACTGTCAGTCTCTCCATGTACAGTCCATTTCAGATGCATGTCGGTCGTTGACCACGCTGACCACGCCACGCCGAGAGCACCAGGGCGGTGGACGACGGCGAGGCCTAGGAAGGGAACGACATGGAGGCAGGGAAGACTCGGCCGTTGTTTTTGTTTCCCACGCAGAGAGGAGTACGACTGTACGAGGGTTTACTGGTTCGTCTGCCGTCGCCGGAGAATAACAGCAGGTGTGGGTGAGTAGAGGGATGGCTAGGCTAGCGATGGGAGTACGGTGGGGCGGTGAGGCCTGCGCGGCAGCACAGCCGGCCGCGGGGAGGAGGGAGCAGGCAGTCCCACCGGCGCTTGTTTGAGCGGCTGGAGTAGGAAGAGCAGAGATTGAAGAAGCACGACGGCCGTTGGATGGACATCTAACAGTATACAGGCCATCTGTGGAAAGCCTCAAATCTGTGGAAAACAGCATACAACCCATCTGCCATTATTTCAAATAATTTACAGCCCATTTGCTAATTCTTACGGGTTTTTTGGAGCCCATATTCTTTATGTTAGCATTACAGCCCATATTGTGGCCACGATTAAAAAATTATACGAAATTTTGCATATGTCGATGCGGTCTGAACTGTTTTTAATCCCGAAATTTCGAGTCACATTCAGACTGATTTTAAAAATAAATGTATGTCAATATAAAATCCAATAAATTGTCCACGCATAAAAATCAATGCAATTTAAAATCTTGAAATGAAAAAAAGATATTTGAAAATAACTGCCGGTTTGATGTGTTTTAAAAATGTACAGCCCATTTCTCATTACTGATAGGCCATTTTCTCGGCCAGCCGAATGAAGCTCTCCTCGTCTTGAAAGATTTGCAGCCCAGTAGGCCTGATAAAGAGACTTACTTGACAAATCACAAAAGAACTGGGCTAGCCATTTTCAGAAAGAAAAAAACTACTGGGCTGGTCTGTGGTAAACATGAAAGAAAAGGCTGTCTAAACAGGCCAGAGTGTCCCGCATAGCCCAGTTGACACCCTGCTTCCGTCTCAAAAACAAATTAGATAAATGCCACTCCAATTATGGCGATTCATAAAAATGCCACTGCAATTTCCAAACTTTGAAAAATGCCACTGCAATTTTTGCAAACTTTGAAAAACGCCACTCCAGACTTCGAAAAATGCCACTAGAAATGGCATGAAATGGCATTTTTCAAAGTTTGGAAATTGCAGTGGCATTTCTCGGATACACCAGATTTGGAGTGGCAGTTATCAAATTAACCCATAACAAAAATAACTGGGCAAGCTGCTGGGTCCCTGGTGTCAGCCGCTCGTTGTGCAATTCTCTCGTTTATTGACTATGTTGACAATGGCATGGGACCCAGATGTCAGAAATCCACTAGGAGGAGCCATTTTTTTATTGGCTTGAAATAAGGAGGCACTTACTTGCGTACTCCCATGACCTTGGCGGGTCCCTGCTGTCATCCTCTCCACGTACAGTACCAGTTAGTCGTGCTTCAAAACTGATCGGCACGCCATTAAAAAAATAAAGGTCGATAACTAATGCATCACCTCGGGCCAACGCGGCCAGATCGAATTTTGCACGAGAAATTACACACCATGTTTCCTTGACATGTGGTCCCATTCCAACATATCACTGAGACGATGGCGAGTAGTAGGATTATTTCCGAACGGACGTGTAGGCTGGGGCGCCTCTTCGTGAACCATGGCAAACTCGCAACCGTCCACCGACTCTTCGCCTTTCCCTCTCGATTTGGAATTGCTGTCGCACGCTCTTCCTCTCCCTCCTCCATTTTCCTTCAGCCCTTCACCCTTTCTTCTGCCATTGTTTGATCGTCTTCTCCATGGAGGGAACAGGCCGGAAACGACCCCGTTATTCTTGCCCCGATCTAAAAGATGACGTGGTGGAGGAACTCACTGATTGGTGCGACGTCATCACCTCGGCTAGCATGGCAGGTTCGTTCAAGCCCATTCTCGACTCAACTAATAACATCATTACAAAGAACCCAAGAGTCAAGGAGCGGTTTGATCTCCCCTATCTTCTTTGCCGTGACCCTGATGACTGGCGCCGGCACGACGGAGGCCTCGCCCTGTGCCAGTTGATGCCGCTTGATAATGATACATATGATGTTAAGATGCCATCGCTCGAGGGCAAGGCTTGGGCGGGCGCAAATGGAGATTGGGTTGTTTACATTGGGTCCAACTGCGAGTGGGAACTTGTGAATGTGTACACTCGTCACCGGGTTCCACTTCCAAAAATCTCAGCACACTGCCCAGAGGTTGAGCACACCGGTAATGTACATGCATTCAAATACGATCATGGTGACTGTCTTCTACAGAAGATAGCAATTTGTCAAGTTCCCAACCGCTCTTGGAATTACAAAAACTATGAAGTTGTTGCTATCTTCGACAAGCTTGTTGCCATCCTTAGTGGTTTGACTCGATGAACATTGCTCAAAAATCAGTTTCTGTGCACGAATGAGTACTGTGATGCAATTCAATACGAGGGCCTTGTGTTTGCTGCCACCACTCGTGGCACTCTTTTTGCATGGTATCCTTGTAGTTTCAGTACGTTTGTCTTCCACCGTAATTATAATTGTTTCATCCACATGCATGTGGGCTAGCAAGTTTCCCTTTACTAATTAACCTTCTTCTTGTGTTTCCAAGGTCCTGTGAACATCCCACCACCTATACTTGAAAAATTTTAAAACCAAGGGGGAGATGCCAATGGTGATGATCATGAGCAGCGCCCATATACTCTGTGGCGCCTGGCAACTAATTCCGATGGATCACCTCTTCTTGTGTGTATACAGCCCACTGATGATGTTACTGCTAAGGAAGCAGGTGTCTCCCATGGTCGCACTCTCCGGACCTATTCCAACACCCGTTGCATGGTATTCAGGATGGATACTAGTGTGCTAGCGCCAACTCCTTCTCCCTAGCACAGAATTGATAGTCTTGGAGAAAACTCGCTCTTCCTTGGACAAAACTATTCGATGATGGTGAAAGGCGATCCAACTGATGTTGACACATTTATGAGAAGCAACTGTGTCTATACCCCGGACATTTGGGTGGTTCCCTACCCTGGTACTGATATAGTAGGCCGCTTCAGCCTGGATGATCAGTCCTACGTTGGTCTCCAAATCGACAACGGATGGCCCGTCCCAGAGAATCACTTGTGGTTCAAAGCAAGCATTTCCAACGCCGCAGAATGGTTGAGTTGAAGTTCATTTCATGGCTTGTTATTTGTTGTGTGGTGAAAACTTTAGTATTTATAATGTATCCTCGTTGTCGATATGGGTTGATGACCTGTTGTATGTAATAAAATGATATGCCTGTGATAAACTTACTAAATTTATGAATGGCTTTCGAGTCGCTTCTCTAAATTTGTACTAGCTTCACATGCTTCGCGCGTCGGGCGGGTGTTTTTACTATAGCCATATGTTAATGTGTTCGTTGTACGTAACCCGCACCTCGAATCCTCGATACTAGTATACTGGTGGCATCGGTCAGAACAAGCATTCACGTCTAGGAGTACGGCACACGCCACCACCATGACATCCATCTGACACCATATTATTTCTTGGAGTCCATGCTAGAGCAATCTCTTCAACCTCGTCATTTCTCTAACTTCAGCCATCGCGCGGCGGGCGAGGTGGGGGTTTGCCGATAGTCGGTTTCCTTAACTGCGGTCCCACTTGTAAGGCCAACTCCAACACACGACCCCAAATGCACCTCCGTTTTGCACGAACTCCAACGTTAATTTTGACTAGAAAAGCAAGACCAAATAAAAGAAGAACCACAAGAATACATTTTACTACTCCTGTAAGTTGGATTAGTGCCTTCTCGATGCAATCATTGTTGATGTGCGAAGGCTCGATCTTGCGTGCTTCTTTCTTCTTTGAGTGTAAAGAAGTAGACGTTGCTTCCTTGCATCTAGTCTCATGTCTAGCCTCTATTCTAGTAGGAGTATCAACAAGTGCACTAATCTCATCCGAGAGCATAACCGAAGATTTGGTTGGGTTCTTCCTCCTTTTGCCGACACGTGGGACATCCAGCATCCAGGTCGTGTCATGAAAGAAAATAGAGTGGTAGTTGAAGCCACGAGATGTGCATCTTGGGTTAAACTGTAAATAGAATCTTACTACTCTTGAGTAACTCCAAAAGCGGCCACCGAAGATCTTTATTGGATTTATTTTTCATCACCAGCACGTTGAGGTGAAAGATGTGCAGGTTCAGTGGGTCCTCTTGCGTTTTCACTGACATGTGGGGCCGCATGTGAGCAAACAGACGATGGGCTCCGCGCGTCCGCTGGCTGGCTGAGAAGAGAGATAGAGGAGGGTTGAGCACGGACTGCAGGAAATTTGTTCTACGTACCTCGATATAGGCTCGATATAGTGGGGTGGCATGGGCCATAACTAGCATTCACGTCTAGCAGTACGGCACACGCCACCCACACGAGTCCCATCCGACACCAATTTTCTTGGAGTCTGTGCTACATCCATCTCTTCTCCCTCCTGTTTTCTCAGCCATCACACGGTGGGCAGGGTGGGGGTTTTCCGATAGTCGGTTTGCTCAACTGCGGTCCCACTTGTAAGTGAAAATGCAACACCACACGCATTCCCGCTTGAGTGGCATGCCAGACCAACCGTGTGGGGGTGCGACGCGAACACGGCGGGCTTTTCCTTTTGAACTCGTCACTTGTAAAATTTGGTTCTGCTCCATGGCGCGACCGATAGATAGAAAATAATGATTTTGCCTAGAGTAATGAGAAGTTTGGTTCTGGCGCCGTTCATGCATGGAGTACGTACGAAAATTATGAAGTTGATGCGAAAGGTAAGATAATTACTATAGTATCATATACTACTACATGGATTTGACGGAAAGATAAAAATACATACAATCCATCAACGTTCAACGACATCCTCACGCCCTAGTGCGCCGGGTCACCAACTGACGTGTGAGGAGCAGCGGCGTTGGCGGCGAGCTCAACGTGCTTCTGAACAGTGTCGTCCAAGGTTGCCCTGCGCTCCAAGAAGGCCAGCGTCCTATCGTCCTCCTCTTGCATGTAGTAGTCCTTGTGGATGATTTGCGCGTAGACGTGGGTGATTATGTCGATGGTGTCTTGCTGCGCTAGGCGCTGCGCGGCGAGCGCGACCTCAAGGTGGACATTCTCCGGCGCGACGGCGGGCAGTCGCAGGGCCACCAATGCATCGAAGAGGTTGTTACCATAGTGGCCGTTGAGGGTGGCGGGCATCGCAGAGCCTGGGCGCGTCGGCTGGAGGCTTACGTCAAAGTCGTCCGCAAGCTTCTTGACAACGGTGAACTTGTCGAGGAAACCGATGAGGACCTCGTCGAACAAGGAGATGAAGCTGTCGTCCAAGCGGCCCCTCGCCCTGGTGGCCTCAAGCAATACTACCTGGAGACGTTCCTCGGTGTCGGGCCGCAGGCCGGCGTCGTGGACCATCTGGCACAGCCGGATGATGCTCGCGCTCATCGCCTCCATGGGTCTAGCATAGCTTCTAGTCAACTGATCTTGCGATTCGAGTGATCACTCAGCCCTTGGTTAGCGTGTGTACGTGCGTAGGATTTCGTACTACTCCTCGGCCCTCAACTGCACCTGCCTTTGGCTGTATGATAGGTGGGCCAGCCACCCCCTGGGACCACGTGTCATTCACCCAAAGGCAGTTACCGTAAGTCAACGAAGCTGCGTCCCCCTCCGTGGTGGTGCAGTATAGTCATCTCACCGGACCTCTAGTTGGGGCCAAACGAGAGAAGTTTGATGTTTACTGGTTTATTGGTCCCCTTTGCATTTTGCGCCAAGTTTTGACCTTTGATTTAACTATTAAATGTTAATGCATGTAAACAAAAATGTTGTGTAAGTCACCTTACGAAAACCAAATAATCCCAAAATACTTAGGCACGGTGCATTAACTCCCTCCTTGTTTCTTATTTCGTGACATATCAACCAATGAGAGATGTGGGCCGTGCATGCTTTCAATGACTTGAGACTACCAAACATGACATGCAGTGTTTAGTTCATTGCATGTAATCCTATTAGTACTCTAGTTAGGAGTAGCAAAAAAACATTAAGTTCTCTCGCCGATAGGAACAAAACACCATGTATTTATTTACAGAGGGAGTAGTACATTTTTGGTGACATGCATTACAAGATATTGCTAGTCAAATACTAAAATCCAGATGGACGTGGTAGTACTCGTAAATCCAGACGGTGGTGCTACTAGTACTAGTAGTAGTACTACCAATGTAGTAGTAGGAGTACTAGCACTGTACTATCCGTTGGTCAAATTATTACGTGTTGCTCCTCACAGTGAAGTGACAAGACCCTGCGCCGGAGATGACACCTGAGTATAGGCGCCGTGTTCGGCATACCATAGTCAGCCTCACCGTTTACAGTCACTATCATCATGGCTGTAGAGCTAGCCTGCTTACAACTAGCCCTGTTCAACATAATTTCCCATGCATAGATGTCCGTGCATTGCACGAAACACCAAGATTGGGGTGGACGGCTCCGGCAGCGGCCATCGCGCCAGATTTTTCCACGGCCTTCTACTCCTATATGTGGTGGGGAGGAGATGAGGCTGATTGTGAGAGACAAGGAGTTGTTTGTAAATAGGGAACAAGTGCGGGCATCTTTTTGCAAAAATGGAGAAGCTTGGTTTGTATGCGTCAGATCTAGATCCGACGGCTATTGGTGAAAGATGGGAGGCACAACATCATCACCAACTTAGGACCTGTTTGATTCGCAGGATTTTGAAAGCGCAGGAATAGGACACGGCAATATTACAAGTTTCAAACTGATATTACAAATGTTAGGAGTAATGCTGCACCTACGAAGAGGGAATTACTAGGAAGTTTACCTAAGAACTTTCGTTACTTTAGGTGGATGCAGCATTATCGTACAAACTAAAATCCACCGCCCTGACAAGTCACTAATGGGCAAATAAGTTTTTGACTCTCTGGCCACTTGATGTTTCAAAAACAAATTCAGCTTCTGCGGAGAAATGAGCTCCACCGTGTACCCGTGCGGGTGTGGCTGGGCACGAAGCGTGAGTACGTGCACGGTGCACCTATTCTCTTCTTGTATACGTACACCACCTACGTGGGGTTGTGTGAGAGAGATACAAACCTAGAGAGATATAGTGTGTGGGTTCTTGAGAGTTTTTTTTCGGGGGGTCAATCAAAAAATTTAACATATGCAATGTGTGTGAAATAGAGTCCTGGATATAACATATATATAGAGGGGGTGATCCACGAGAAGAGAGTGGAGGTATCATCGGCTTGAGGTGCCCCATAGAATCGAAGAGAGGGATGATGTGTGTGTGTGTGCGTGCGCGATCGATAAAGAGTGCCATCGATTTTGTGTGTGCCCACGTCAAAGATATAGAGTGGCTGGCCTACTGGAACGTGAGATGGAACATGTGTAGTTTGTCTCTGTGGCATGGATACCTACCTGCAGCGCTCGACTATCGGTGTGTGGTGGGGGAAGAGGGAGGCCCAATTAACTATAGAGGTACAATGGCTGGTATATGTGTGGAGGAGGAGAGAGGCCTACCTCATGTATTAAGGAGATCGATCTGCCTCAGGTATTAAGGGAGATCGATCGGCATCCATGCATATGTGCATGAGATGAATAAGGTTGGGAGAGAGACAGAGCTAGAGTGTTGGAGGGGGTGGTAGTGGAGTTGCTTCTAACAAATGGTGGGATAGGCTTGCTAGACAAACGGAGGTCACGGCCGCAATATCAATAAGAGAGGAGATGGCTGCTTGTTGTCTGTGCACGTGCATGTGAGAGACAGGTCAAGAGGCATGCACGAATGATGAGGGGGGACGATGTGGCTATGGTAAGCAGACGTAACTACATAGGAAGATCAATCGCCCTTTGTAAGATAAAGGAGAGACATAACTTGTGAGGTACGTCGATCGATGGGGGGTAGTTAAAGTCGATCTAGGTATATGTTGGGAGATCGATCGGTATACATGCATTTGTGTGTTAGAAGCAAATGAGGCACGAGGAGAAGGATAGAGAGAGAGGGATGCATGTAGGAGGTGGTACGAGAGGCATACTATATCAAGGGGGAGGAGTGTGCGAGTACGAGAACGATGAAAAGAGTGGTGGGAGTGAGGCATGGACGGTGACAAGAGAAGAGGGGAAGCTTGTGTTTGTGCTAGGCACACCTGGCTAGTGAGGCATATCGATCGATGTGTGCCGTAAAGAAGGAGCTGGGGGGCCTACACACACCGTGGGTGAACGACCTAAAGTGAAAAGACGAATTTGCGCGGTGGACCTAGAGAATGTTGAGGGAGGGTGAGAGGGATGTGGGCGTGTGCATGCACAAGAGAAAGTTAGCGCTAGCTACAAAGATAAGAGGGTTGTGTGGGTGTAAAAGATGAATAGAGATCATATATACTTCAGTATAAAAAGCGAATTCGGATATTTGAAGAATTTATCATAGTGTTTCAAACCGACGGATGTGTGAATATATATAATGGTTATACACATGGTGTGGTTATGAACATGGTATACTACATTTAATATGTTTTATCTCTACTCTTATAAAAACGGAGTTGTTGATGATGGTGTGCCTGCCATCCTGCATTATAGGTCGTCTGATTTATATCTGGCGGATAGCAAGGAAACTATGATGGTTGAAGTTGGCAACAATCATGATTGTAGATTCTTATTGAAATAGAGAAACGAATTCAAATTTAGTTCGAATTACAGCGGTAGTATAGACATTTGGAATGCACTAAAATGTTGGTATGAGTAGGTTACATGCATTATACAGCAAGCGAAAAAAATTAATCGGACATAACATGGATTCATACTCCCTCCTTCCATCTATATAGGGCGTAATGAGATTTTTAAGACCGCCTTTGACTATTGACAAGATTAATAGTACATGACATGCACAATGTGAAAATTATATCATTGAACGAACCTTTCACAGACGAATTTAACGGTGTGCTTTGTGTAAGTTGCATGTCATATATCATTGCTCTAATATTTGGTCAAAGTTAGCATCGAAAAACGCATTAGGCCCTATATAGATGGAAGGAGGGAGTAGCTTTGAATAGCATTTGTATAGTAAAATGGGGCAAGACTCTCTCTTTGTGTGGTGTGAATAGTTTTATTTTTTCGTTTTCTTTTTGGTTGAGGGAACTGCGAATTGATTTGGTACGTACAAGTACAATATTACTACATGTTAGGCTTGTCCCTAAAATTCAACCCGTCTCTTGTTATATCCCGAAAATTCAGATATCGTGCTCCCAAAACTGGCGCCTTCACAACCCGCGCCTTGCTATCCCAAAATTACAACGCGCGCGAAAACTCCCTGTAGCAGCCAAATCCCGACACACGAAATCCCCCTTCTAACCCTGAGCCGAAAGGGTCACTAGTTCAAATCGGTGGGGGGTACTTTTGTAACACACCCTACATTTTGGACAAGCGCGTTCCTAAGTCATGCTTCACCCCCTCCCATCACCCCCTTTTCGCCATTCGAAATCCCAGGCCGCCATAACCTCTCTGCTCCAGCCGCGAAACCCCACCCTCCTCCTCCGTCTGCCACGTCACCGTTGCCCAGCCGGAGCCTCTTCCCCGATGACGTCATCCAGCGCAACAGCTCGACGTCCCTCGTCCACCTCCCCGGATGAGGATCCGTCATCCATCTCACCGTCCCGCCGGTTCAGCTGCCCCGTCCTCTACCTCCAAGGAGCTGCTCCGACGATCGCCTCGTCTATCGCGGCTGCTCCATCCCCACAGTGCCGCCTTAACCTGCTCCACCGGAACCGCAGCATCATCACCGACTCCTCGGACGAAGCCGAGGCCAACTCGGCGCCACCAAAGAGGTTGTACACTCATCGCATCGCACCTTCTCCTTAACTCGACCTCCCGGCGCTGACGGTGCTCCATCCCGCACCCCCATGGAGCGGCTACCTTGAAGCCGGCCGCGGGCGACATCTCCACGGCGGATCTCCCCCAGTGCGAGGCCCCTTCAACAGCGGCGGCCATACCAGTCGGATCTGCTGCTGCTGCTCCGGCTCTCGATCGCTCGGTCGCCCAGCTGCTGCTGCTGCTCTCCCCCTCGCTCGTGCTGCTGCTCTGCTCTGATTAAGCCACACTTCAGTCGACTGAATCAACTTTTGGGTCAGTCGATTTTCAGGGGTTGGGGGGCTCGCCGGAGTTAAGGAAGAACCACCCGCAGCGGGGACGGGGGCTCGCCGAAGAGGTACCCCACTATCTATCTTAGGGTTCAGGGGGGGGGGGGGGGGCCTAGAGGGCTGGCCGGGGCGGTGGTGGCAAGTTGTTTCGGGGCGGCGAGGCGGCGCTGGGGCCGGCGGTTCGGCCGGTGGTGGCTGGCGGCTCAGGGGGGTGCAGGTTGAAGATGAACTGCAAGCCCTCCCTAAACTACATGTCAAGTGCCTCTCTGCTACCATTGTGTTCAGTTTCGACAGTAGCATTCAGATTCCACAGTAAATTTCAGTTTCGACAGTTAAGTTCAGAGTCAACAGTTTTTACCTCATCTGTTGTAGTCAGGTGGTTTTTGGTGATGTTAATTTTACATCCATTTTACATCATCTATTGGAGATGCTATTAGTATCCCACTTGAGATTGACGATGTCTGTCTTGTGCTGCTTCAGCCTTGACGTCTTACGGCTCACCGGAGCTGCTCCAACGACAGAACGATCCGTCACAACAGAGCAGTGCCCTGGACGCCGTCTACAGATTCCTCAGATCTTCCTCCACACCTCCGACAGCCACCTCTGCCTCAACTGCTTCAGTGACCAACCCAATGATGCTGAGGTTGACTCGGCTATGACAAAGAGGTTGTACACTTGTTGCATCACTTATGTAACACCCTCGATGCGACTATAGCTCCCACGTGTCGAGGCACGACTTAGAGACATAATCGCATTGAAGGCATAAGTCGCAAGTTAGGCAATCTTCACAACATCCCATGTAATATAGATAATAAAAGGGGAGATAACATAGTTGGCTTACACTCGCCACGTCAATCAAGTACATAAAATAGCATTACATCATTCAAACACTCATGGCCCGACTACGGCGCCAAAATAAAAGACAACCCAACATGCGACACGGTCCCGATCACCCCCAACTGGGCACCACTACTGATCATCAGGAAAGGAAACATAGTATCGTTGAGAGTCCTCGTCGAACTCCCACTTGAGCTCGAGCGCGTCACCTGGAGCGGAATCATCAGGCCCTGCATCTGGTGTAATAGTAATCTGTGAGCCACAGGGACTCAGCAATCTCGCACCCTCGCGATCAAGACTATTTAAGCTTATAGGTGTGGCAAGGTAAATATATGGAGCTGCAACAAGCGACTAGCATATATGGTGGCTATCCTGTTCGCAAAAGAGAGCGAGAAGAGAAGGCAAAGTGCGAGCGAGAAACTAGAGGACAACCTACGCAAACATTACTCCAACACCGTGTCCACTTCCCAGACTCCGCCGAGAAGAGGCCATCACGGTAACTCACACGGTTGATTCATTTTAATTAAATTAAGGTTCAAGTTATCTACAACTGGACATTAACAAATTCCCATCTGCCCATAACCGCGGGCACGGCTTTCGAAAGTTCACATCCCTGCAGGGGAGTCCCAACTTAGCCCATGACAAGCTCTCACGGTCAACGAAGGAATAGACCTCCTCCCGAGACGTTCCGATCAGACTCGGTATCTCGGTTCTTCAAGACACTTCGACAGGTTAAAACAAGACCAGCAACACCGCCTGAATGTGCCGACAAACCCGATAGGAGCTGCACATATCTCGTTCTCAGGGCACACTCAGATGAGACATCCTACGAGTAAAACCAACCCTCAAGTTGCCCCGAGGTGGCCCCGCAGTCTACTCGATCGGACCAACACTCAGAGGAGCACTGGCCCGGGGGGTTTAAATAAGATGACCCTCGGGCTCCGGAAACCCAAGGGAAAAGAGGCTAGGTGGCAAATGGTAAAACCAAGGTTGGGCATTGCTGGAAAAGCTTTAATCAAGGCGAACTATCAAGGGGTTCCATAACCCAACCGCGTAAGGAACACAAACTCCGGGAACATAACACCGATATGACGGAAACTAGGGCGGCAAGAGTGGAACAAAACACTAGGCGAGAGGCCGAGCCTTCCACCCTTTACCAAGTATATAGATGCATTAAGATAACATGGCAATATAATGATATCCCAACAAGTAAATAATGTTCCAACAAGGAACGGTCTCCAATCTTCACCTGCAACTAGCAACGCTATAAGAGGGGCTGAGCAAGGCGGTAACATAGCCAATCAACGGTTTGCTAGGACATGGTGGGTTAGGGGTTTGACATGGCAATTTGGGAGGCTTGAAAGCAAGTGGTAGGCATCGTAGCATAGGCATAGCAAAAGAGCGAGCATCTAGCAAAGCAAAGATAGTAGTGATTTCGAGGGTATGATCATCTTGCTTGCAAAGTTGTCAGAGTTGACTGGATCCTCGAAAGCGAACTCAACGGGCTCCTCGTTAGCGAAATCGTCTCCCGGCTCTACCCAAACAAGACAAACAAGCAACAAGGACACAATCAACCACGTGCAAGGATCAAACAATATGATGCGAGGATGGTATGCTATGCGGGATGCGATGCGGGATGCATATGCAAGATTCGATAAGGGATGCACGAACCTGGCCTCGACTTGGGAATCCAAGTGTGCCACTGGAAAGATGAGATGAAATCTCTTGAAAACAATATAAAGAACGCCGGAATCGGAGTTACGGTTTGGAAATGGCAAGCGATTCAAATATGACGCGGGTCTGCGATTTACAGCAAGTAGCCATCTAAATGCAACGAGATGAACATGCTACAGCACTCAACCATGACAACAAAATACATGGAAGGGATGCATTTGTGATGCTTAACAAAAGTCTAGCACTGAGCTACGGCCAATTCATGGCAAAAATGCATATGGCGAACAGATTTCAGACTTAGTGAAATTAACACTTGTCTGGAATTTCAGATCAGGTAGCACTCTTCGGAGCATCAAAACTACATGCTACAAGACCTAAACATGGCAAAGTAAAGCATGGCATGTAGCTACTCAAAGAGCTTAACAAAAGTCCCTTAGTGACCTTGAGCCAAAAGGGATCAGAAAATACGATTGCAAGCATGTGAACCTGGCAAAAACATAATCAGTTCTCAGACTTAGTGAAAACTGGAGCATGCTGAAACAGATATCAAGTAGGCATGTTTACGAGCTCGATGCACTCACTACAGAGCAAGTCATGGCAAACTAAGCATACACCCATCAATAATACACAAAATACAAGCTAGACGTGGCAAGAACAATAGCATAGCATGCACGGATCAACTACAACATCCTCGGCAAAATCGCTAACAAGTAGACAATCTGCCCAGATTCACGAAGTAGCAAAAGTAGAGCTCGATTGACTCAAGCTAGGGTGCTCCATAATTGCAAACAAAGACATGGATGGATAGAGCACTACAATATTAACAAAACATCCTTACTGATCATCCTCAAAAGAGGCACGGATCACTAGGAAACAACATGGATGGATAGAGCACTACAATATTAACAAAACATCCTTACTGATCATCCTCAAAAGAGGCACGGATCACTAGGAAACAACATGAACATATGGCCATATGAGATAAACAGCTCAAGGACTTAGTGGAAATGCTAAGTCCCTGAAATCAGCTTTACCAAGTGCCTCACTTTGCAAGCTTGTTCTAGTCACCACACACATCACAAAAATACATGAGTTGCATCTCTGGAAAGATAGCAAAATCCTTAACAAAACATATGTAGAGCTCATGGGCATATCATGCACACAATAATCATGGAAAAAATGACAAATATCTAAATGGAGCAGCAGATCTGACAAATATCTCAAGTAGCACTCTTCTAACAGCATTTCGGGCATCAAGATGAACTCAAATGAAAATGATGCATTGGAATGAAATGATGTGCTCTCTGCGACGAACATTTTGATATGCTATATGCCCAAAACGGAGCTACGAATGCGGAGATATAGCACGATGAACATGGCAAAAAAATATGCAGAAAAGGGACTTAGGCGAAATTGACCTAGGGTTTACTGTAGCTGGATCTGGATCTGGCAAAAAAACACTGTAGCGGCGGCGGCGGATCCGAAGTTCACCGGCGAGGGTCTTCTACTCCGGCGAGGGAGAGGCGCCGCTCCGGCGCGGGGGAGGCCGAATCCGGCGAGAAGAATGGCGGCGCGGCCCTCGGGCGTCTCGGGCGCCGCGGCGGCGCCGGTGAAGCAGCTGCGGCAAGGCCGCGAGGAGAGGCGCGGCAGCCGGTAATGGCGGGCGCGGCGGTCGGCGCAACACCGGCGAGGGAGCGGGGCGGAGCGGGCGACGGCGTCGGGGAAGGAGGGCGGCGCGGGCGGGCGGCAGCAACGGGCCTCGGGGGCCCCTCCTGGGCCTCCCGGGCCGGTGATGTGGGGCGGAGCGGCGGGCGAGTGGTGCGGCGCCACGTGGCAGCGGCGGGGCGGACCGGACGTGTCCGCCAGTAGCGGAGGCGGATGAAGATGGATCTAGGGTTTGGGAGAGGGGAGACCCGGGATTTTCGAGAGGGGATCTATATATAGGCATAGGAGGAGCTAGGAGAGTCCAAATGAGGTGCGGTTTTCGGCCACGCGGTCGTGATCGAACGTTCTTGATGATGGAGAGGGTTTTGGGTCAAATTGGAGGGGTGTTGGGCTGCAACACACACGAGGCCTTTTCGGTCCCTCGGTTAACCGTTGGAGCATCAAACGAAGTCCAAATGGTACGAAACTTGACAGGCGGTCTACCGGTAGTAAACCAAGGCCAGTTGGCAAGTCTCGGTCCAATCCGGAAATGTTTAATCCCACACACGAAAGAAAGGTAGAAATGACCACCGGAGGAGAACGAAGCACCGATATGCAAAATGGACAACGGGGAAAATGCTCGAATGCATGAAATGAACACGTATGCAAATGCAATGCACATGATGACATGATATGAGATGCATGACAATGATAACAACACATGGAGACAAAGACCCGAACCTGAGAAAATAAAATAACTTAAAGCTGGAAACGGCAAGAGTTGGAATACATATTGGGAAATTCATGTCCGGGGTGTTACAACACTCCACCACTACGAAAGGATCTCGTCCCGAGATCTAGGACTGAAAGAACGTCGGGTACTCAGAACGGAGGTGATCCTCGCGTTCCCAGGTAGCTTCACGGTCGGAATGGTGTGACCACTTGACTTTGAGGAATTTGATTGCCTTGTTGCGAGTCTTGCATTCAGTCTCTTCAAGAATAGCCACTGGGTGCTCACGATAAGAGAGATCTTCTTGGAGCTCAATGTCCTCGAAGTTGACGGTGCGGTCAGTAGTCTTGAAGCACTTTCGAAGCTGAGAGACATGGAACACATCATGAACATTTGCAAAGTTTGAAGGAAGCTCGAGTTGATAGGCGAGATCACCTCTCTTGCTGACAATCTTGAAAGGTCCCACGTATCTAGGGGCAAGCTTCCCTTTGATACCGAAGCGGCGAGTACCTTTCATAGGAGAGACGCGGAGGTAAACATGATCTCCGATGTCGAAAGCCAAATCACGATGCTTACTATCATAGTAGCTCTTCTGGTGGGATTGGGCTGCTTTGAGGTTATCTCGAATGACTTTGCACATTTCCTCTGCCTTTGTGATTAAGTCATTTCCCAAAAGCTGACGTTCACCGGTTTTAGACCAGTTGAGAGGGGTACGGCACTTCCTGCCATACAGGATTTCAAATGGGGCTTTGCCCGAACTTGCTTGAAAACTGTTGTTGTAGGAGAATTCAGCATAAGGAAGACAATCCTCCCACTTCATGCCGAAGGAGATCACACAAGCCCTGAGCATATCTTCAAGAATCTGGTTGACACACTCGACTTGACCGCTAGTTTGAGGATGGAAAGCTGTGCTGAAGCGGATGTTGGTGCCCATGGCCTTCTGAAAAGAATCCCAAAACTTGGAGGTAAAGATGTTGCCATGGTCTGAAGAGATCACTTGTGGAATACCGTGCAGAGAGACAATCCGAGAGGTATAGAGTTCCGCCAATTGAGCTGCAGTGATCGACTCTTTGATAGGCAGAAAGTGAGCCACTTTGGTGAGTTTGTCGATGACAACGAATATAGCATCATTGCCACGCTTGGACTTTGGAAACCCAGTCACGAAGTCCATTTCAATGTGGTCAAACTTCCATTCTGGAATGGCAAGAGGTTGGAGGAGACCAGCTGGCCTTTGGTGTTCTGCCTTCACTCTTCTGCAGACATCACATTCATTCATGAACTAAGCAATCTCGTGCTTCATTCGAGTCCACCAATAAGCCTGCTTAAGGTCCTGATACATCTTCGTGCTCCCGGGGTGGATGGAGAGGAGAGAATTGTGAGCCTCGTTCATGATCACTTTACGGAGGTCACCTTTGGGCACAACAATACGATCCTCAAAGAAGAGAGTATCCTTGTCATCAAGGCGGTAGCACTTGTACTTGGGTTGACTCTTGGCAATCCCAATCTTCACCTTTTTCACCATAGCATCAAGAAGCTGAGCTTTGCGAATCTGGTCTTCCAAGGTAGGAGAGACTTGAAGGTTGGCGAGGAAACCTTGAGGAACAACTTGCAGATTAAGTTTGCGGAAAGCTTCACAAAGCTCGGGTTGATAAGGCTTGAGAATCAGGCTGTTGCAATAAGCCTTCCTGCTCAATGCGTCAGCAATCACATTGGCCTTGCCTGGAGTATACTCAATACTCGAATTATATTCTTGAATCATTTCGACCCATCGAGTTTGCCTGAGGTTGAGATTAGGCTGAGTGAAAATGTACTTGAGACTCTTGTGATCAGTGAAAATGTCCACTTTTCTTCCCAATAAGAGATGTCTCCAAGTCAAAAGAGCATGCACAACTGCCACCAACTCGAGATCATGAGTGGGGTAGTTCTTCTCATTGGGCTTCAACTAGCGAGAGGTATAAGCAACAACTTTCTTCTCTTGCATCAACACTGCGCCAAGACCTTGGAGAGAAGCATCACAAAAGACCTCGTACGGCTTGGATTCATCAGGCGGAGTGAGAACTGGAGCAGTGATCAATTTCTCTTTCAAAGTGTTGAAAGCAATGTCACACTCCGGAGACCAAACGTACTTGACGTGCTTCTGGAGAAGATTTGAGAGAGGCTTCGCGATCTTAGAAAAGTTTTCAATGAATCTTCGGCAATAGCTTGCGAGACCGAGGAAGCTACAGAGTTGCTTCAAGTTCTGAGGAGGTTCCCAATTCACAATTGCAGACACCTTCTCGGGATTCACGGCAATGCCCTTGGTAGAGATGATATGACCAAGATAAAGAACCTCATCGAGCCAAAATTCACACTTGGAGAACTTGGCGTAGAACTTGTGTTCCCTCAGCTTATCGAGTACCAAACGCAAGTGCTTGGCATGATCTTCCTTGTTCTTCGAGAAAACCAGAATGTCGTCGAGATAGACCAAAACGAAGTCATTGGTGTAGGCATTGAAGATGAAGTTCATCATGCGAGAGAAAGTCGGAGGAGCGTTGACGAGGCCAAAAGACATGACAGTGTATTCGTATGAACCATAGCTTGTCCTGAAAGCCATCTTGGGAATATCTTGCTCATGGATTCGAATCTGATGATAACCCATACGGAGATCAAGCTTGGAGAATACTTGGGCACCTTTGAGTTGTTCGAACAGCTCGTTGATGTTGGGAAGTGGATATTTGTTCTTGATGGTCTTCTTGTTCAATGGACGGTAATCAACACAAAGTCGGTCTGTTCCATCCTTCTTCTTCACAAAAAAAACACCACAACCCCACGGAGAAAAACTAGGCCGGATGAGACCCATTCTCTCTTGAATATCGAGTTGCTTCTTCAGCTCCTTCAACTCTTCAGGTCCGAGCTTGTAAGGACGCTTGCACACTGGTTCCGTGCCAGGCTCAAGATCAATTATGAATTCAACTGACCGGTGCGGAGGCATTCCTGGAAGCTCTTCTGGAAAGACATCTTGATATTCGCAAACGACTGGAATTTGCGAGAGGGCGTCGAGTTCACCCTTCTCATTGAGAGAAAACAGACGGATGGCATCATCACGAGCGGCAAAGACAATTACATCCTCAGACGAATGAGTCAATTGAATCTGCCTGGCTGCACAATCAAGATGCGCCTTGTGCTTAGAAAGCCAATCCATCCCGAGAATAAGATCAATATCCGAGTTACCAAGAACCACCGGAGAAGAGAGAAACTTGTAATCGCCCAATGTGTAGAGATATCGGGAGCAACCAAGCTAGAAGTCAAAAGCTTGCCGGGAGAAACAACTTGCATGACTTTGGGCATGGTCTCAGTATCAACATTGTGCTTCGATGCAAAAGGGCATGACAAGAAAGAATGCGATGCACCAGTATCAAAAAGAACTTTTGCAGGAATATCGTTAACTGTAAGGTTACCCATGATGACATCTGACGAGTCCTCTGCCTGAGCTCCATTCATCAAGTTGACCTTGGCATGCTTGGGGTTATGCTTGACCACAGCTGTACTTGCCGATCTCACAGGAGGAGGAGGAGGAAGACGCCTCTGATTGAGACACTTGTTGGCATAGTGACCCTTCTGTTGGCACTTGTTGCACGTGACCTCTGAAAGCGGATGGTGATACGAAGCACTCGATCTTGGAGCTTGAGACGAAGTCTTGTTCTGAAAGCCAGGGTTGGGTGGGTGGGAAGATCCACTGCCACCTTTGCTCTTCTGCTGATACGGCTGACGGAACGGAGGAGGAGGAAGCAAATACTTCTGCTGCTTGGCCACTTGAGTAGAGGAAGAAGGAGTAACATCTCTGACTCGCTTCTTGGAAGCATCACACCTCAGTTGAGCGGCCTCTTGCTTCAGTGCCATGTTGTAGAACTCATCGTACCTCAAGGGCTCAAAAAGAACAAGAGCTAGCTGGATTTCTTCTCTGAGACCACCCCTGAACTGGTATATCATGCTCTTCTCATCAGGTACGTCCTGCTTGGCAAAGCGGGCGAGCTTCTGAAACAACTTGTTGTAGTCATAGACAGACAAAGAGCCTTGCTTCAGGTTGCAGAATTCCTCACGCTTGCTTTCAACCATGCTCTGATGAATATGATGAGCTCTGAAATCTTGATGGAATTCATCCCAAGTCATAGCACGTCCACCTCTGGAATCCTTGTACTGCTGGAACCATTATGCAGCTTGATCTTTGAGTTGGAAGGAAGCGAACTTGACGAAATCCTCAGGCCTGACGTTACTGCACTCGAAATGCTTGCACAGATCCACAAGCCAATCGTCAGCATCAGTTGCCTCAACACAATTGCTGAAAGTCTTTCGCTCGTTAGCAAGGAACAAGGAACTGGTTGAGTGTAGCAAAGTGATTCTGATTGCTGCCTTGGATTCCCTTGGTTGCCTTGATTGCGCTCTTGAAGAATTTGCATGATCAACTGTGTGTTTGCATTGGTTGCGGCCATCACAGCTTGCCATGCCTCCGGAGGAGGTGGAGGTGGTGGCGGATCTGATTCGGAGTGTGCGCTTGGAGGAGCCATCCTGAAGAGGTTGACCACCATTAGCACATTGACAAATAATGAAGCTGAATCCAACGGAATGAAAAATTGCAACATATAGTCTTCACATCCGAACAAAATGAACGAATGCATTCCTCTTGAAATGGTCACATATCCATAAATTGAGAAGCCACGTAAGAATTTAGGTAGAGAAATAAATCAACAAGGTACGGATCAAGAACGAATAATCGGTAAGAAATCCCAATCTCAAACCAATATCCGTGGAAGAAGAACTAGAGCTACAAGAATTCCCACCTATGAAACTCCCGAACCTTTCCGGTTATGCAATCAGGTGTTGGGGATACATGGGAAGCATAATATCTCACCCAAATCTAGCAAATCCTACATCCAGCTGTATCCATCCTTCAACACATAACCGAGAAAAACTTCGGAAACCATCTACCTCAACCTTCGAAAAGCATCCGTTATACAAGTTATGGCGATACTCCCGAACTCCCGCCCCAGTACTGGGTGGCGTCGAGGTTATCTCACCAACGAACTGCATAAAAGAGATTTTCGATGTCGGCGTACTAAACTCAGGTATTCCAGAACTGCAACGATAAAATTATGACGACAACACCTCAGAGCTCAACTCCCCGGGACACTTCCACAAAACCCCTGACAGGAGGCACTAAGACAATGTTCTCATCATAAAACCATCGGAACGATTCCAAGATACCCGCGTGATCCTAAATTTTTTTTAGTGAAATTTGAGAAGAGAAGAGTCAAAACTCTACGTCAGGATGCCTTACCAGAGCGATGAGGAGACTGGGAAGTAAAAAGAATTCCTAAACTCTCCGATATATAATTCCTAAATGACTCAAAAACATTTTTCTAGACACAACTCGGCCTGCTAAAAACGATCAAGCAATGGGGCTCCTAAGGTCGGGGAAGGCTCTGATTACCAACTTGTAACACCCTCGATGCGACTATATCTCCCACGTGTCGAGGCACGACTTAGAGGCATAATCGCATTGAAGGCATATGTCGCAAGTTAGGCAATCTTCACAACATCCCATGTAATAAGATAATAAAAGGGGAGATAACATAGTTGGCTTACACTCGCCACGTCAATCAGTACATAAATAACATTACATCATCCAAACACTCATGTCCGACTACGGCGCCAAAATAAAAGATAACCCAACATGCGACACGGTCCCGTCACCCCCAATCACCCCCAACTGGGCACCACTACTGATCATCAGGAAAGGAAACATAGTATCGTTGAGAGTCCTCGTCGAACTCCCACTTGAGCTCGAGCGCGTCACCTGGAGCAGAATCATCAGGCCCTGCATCTGGTGTAATAGTAATCTATGAGCCACAGGTACTCAGCAATCTCGCACCCTCGCGATCAAGACTATTTAAGCTTATAGGTATGGCAAGGTAAATATATGGAGCTGCAGCAAGCGACTAGCATATATGGTGGCTATCCTGTTCGCAAAAGAGAGCGAGAAGAGAAGGCAAAGCGCGAGCGAGAAACTAGAGGACAACCTGCGCAAACATTACTCCAACACCGTGTCCACTTCCCGGACTCCGCCGAGAAGAGGCCATCACAGTAACTCACATGGTTGATTCATTTTAATTAAATTAAGGTTCAAGTTATCTACAACCGAACATTAATAAATTCCCATCTGCCCATAACCGCGGGCACGGCTTTCGAAAGTTCACATCCCTGCAGGGGAGTCCCAACTTAGCCCATGACAAGCTCTCACGGTCAACGAAGGAATAGGCCTCCTCCCGAGACATTCCGATCAGACTCGGTATCTCGGTTCTTCAAGACACTTCGACAGGTTAAAACAAGACCAGCAACACCGCCCGAATGTGCCGACAAATCCCGATAGGAGCTGCACATATCTCGTTCTAGGGCATACTCAGATGAGACATCCTACGAGTAAAACCAACCCTCAAGTTGCCCCGAGGTGGCCCCGCAGTCTACTCGGTCGGACCAACACTCAGAGGAGCACTGGTCCGGGGGGGTTTAAATAAGATGACCCTCGGGCTCCGGAAACCCAAGGGAAAACAGGCTAGATGGCAAATGGTAAAACCAAGGTTGGGCATTGCTGGAAAATCTTTAATCAAGGCGAACTATCAAGGGGTTCCCATTATAACCCAACCGCATAAGGAACGCAAACTCCGGGAACATAACACCGATATGACGAAAACTAGGGCGGCAAGAGTGGAACAAAACACTAGGCGAGAGGCCGAGCCTTCCACCCTTTACCAAGTATATAGATGCATTAAGATAACATGGCAATATAATGATATCCCAACAATAAACAATGTTCCCAACAAGGAACGATCTCCAATCTTCACCTGCAACTAGCAACGCTATAAGAGGGGCTGAGCAAGGCGGTAACATAGCCAATCAACGGTTTGCTAGCACATGGTGGGTTAGGGGTTTGACATGGCAATTTGGGAGGCTTGAAAGCAAGTGGTAGGCATCGTAGCATAGGCCTAGCAAAAGAGTGAGCATCTAGCAAAGCAAAGATAGTAGTGATTTCGAGGGTATGATCATCTTGCTTGCAAAGTTGTCAGAGTTGACTGGATCCTCGAAACCGAACTCAACGGGCTCCTCGTTAGCGAAATCGTCTCCTGGCTCTACCCAAACAAGACAAACAAGCAACAAGGACACAATTAACCACGTGCAAGGATCAAACAATATGATGCGAGGATGGTATGCTATGCGGGATGCGATGCGGGATGCATATGCAAGATTCGACAAGGGATGCACGAACCTGGCCTCGACTTGGGAATCCAAGTGTGCCACTGGAAATATGAGATGAAATCTCTTGAAAACAATATAAAGAACGCCGGAATCGGAGTTACGGTTTGGAAATGGCAAGCGATTCAAATATGACGCCAGTCTGCGATTTACAGCAAGTAGCCATCTAAATGCAACGAGATGAACATGCTACAACACTCAACCATGAAAACAAAATACATGGCAGGGATGCATTCGTGATGCTTAACAAAAGTCTAGCACTGAGCTACGGCCAATTCATCCATTAACAGGTTCAAACAAGCATGGCAAAAATGCATATGGCAAACAGATTTCAGACTTAGTGAAATTAACACTTGTCTGGAATTTCAGATCAGGTGGCACTCTTCGGAGCATCAAAACTACATGCTACAGGACCTGAACATGGCAAAGTAATGCATCGCATGGAGCTACTCAAAGAGCTTAACAAAAGTCCCTTAGTGACCTTGAGCCAAAAGGGATCAGAAAATACGATTGCAAGCATGTGAACCTAGCAAAAACATAATCAGTTCTCAGACTTAGTGAAAACTGGAGCATGCTGAAACAGATATCAAGTAGGCATGTTTACGAGCTCGATGCACTCACTACAGATAAAGTCATGGAAAACTAAGCATACACCCATCAAGAATACACAAAATACAAGCTAGACGTGGCAAGAACAATAGCATAGCATGCACGGATCAACTACAACATCCTCAGCAAAATCGCTAACAAGTAGACAATCTGCCCAGATTCACGAAGTAGCAAAAGTAGAGCTCGATTGACTCAAGCTAGGGTGCTCCATAATTGCAAACAAAGACATGGATGGATAGATCACTACAAGATTAACAAAACATCCTTACTGATCATCCTCAAAAGAGGCACGTATCACTAGAAAACAACATGAACATATGGCCATATGAGATAAACAGCTCAAGGACTTAGTGGAAATGCTAAGTCCCTGAAATCAGCTTTACCAAGTGCCTCACTTTGCAAGCTTGTGCTAGTCACCACACACATCACAAAAATACATGAGTTGCATCTCTGGAAAGATGGCAAAATCCTTAACAAAACATATGTAGAGCTCAGGGGCATATCATGCACACAATAATCATGGAAAAAATGACAAATATCTAAATGGAGCAGCAGATATGACAAATATCTCAAGTAGCACTCTTCTAACAGCATTTCAGGCATCAAGATGAACTCAAATAAAAATGATGCAATGGAATGAAATGATGTGCTCTCTGAGACGAACATTTTGATATGATATATGCCCAAAACGGAGCTACGGATGCGAAGCTATAGCACGATGAACATGGCAAAAAAATATGCAGAAAAGGGACTTAGGCGAAATCGACCTAGGGTTTACTGTAGCTGGATCTGGATCTGGCGAAAAAACACTGTAGCGGCGGCGGCGGATCCGAAGTTCACCGGCGAGGGTCTTCTACTCCGGCGAGGGAGAGGCGCCGCTCCGGCGCGGGGGAGGCCGAATCCGGCGAGAAGAATGGCGGCGCGGCCCTCGGGCGTCTCGGGCGCCGCGGCGGCGCCGGCGAAGCAGCTGCGGCGAGGTCGCGAGGAGAGGCGCGGCAGCCGGTAATGGCGGGCATGGCGGTCGGGGCAACACCGACGAGGGAGCGGGGTGGAGCGGGCGACGGCATCGGGGAAGGAGGGCGGCGCGCGCGGGCGGCAGCAACGGGCCTCGGGGGCCCCTCCTGGGCCTCCCGGGCCAGCGATGTGGGGCGGAGCGGCAGACGAGTGGCGCGGCACCACGTGGCAGCGGCGGGGCGGACCGGACGTGTCCGCCAGCTGGGGTTTTGTCCGGCGGCGGCGGATGAAGATGGATCTAGGGTTTGGGAGAGGGGAGACCCGGGATTTTCGAGAGGGGATCTATATATAGGCATAGGAGGAGCTAGGAGAGTCCAAATGAGGTGTGGTTTTCGGCCACGCGATCGTGATCGAACGCTCTAGATGATGGAGAGGGTTTTGGTGGGTTTTGGGTCAAATTGGAGGGGTGTTGGGCTGCAACACACACGAGGCCTTTTCGGTCCCTCGGTTAACCGTTGGAGCATCAAACGTAGTCCAAATGGTACGAAACTTGACAGGCGGTCTACCGGTAGTAAACCAAGGCCGCTTGGCAAGTCTCGGTCCAATCCGGAAATGTTTAATCCCCACACACGAAAGAAAGGTAGAAATGACCACCGGAGGAGAACGAAGCATCGATATGCAAAACGGACAACGGGGAAAATGCTCGAATGCATGATATGAACACATATGCAAATGCAATGCACATGATGACATGATATGAGATGCATGACAACGATAACAACACACGGAGACAAAGACCCGAACCCGAGAAAATAAAATAACTTAAAGCCGGAAACGGCAAGAGTTGGAATACATATTGGGAAATTCATGTCCGGGGTGTTACAACTTATTACTATACATTCACGTCGATCCATTAGGGCTATTTTCGTTCAATGGAAAAACATCGATCCACTAGTTGTTACCATCACTCTAAATTTCTGCATGCTCTCCTTACATAATCTCACCATATTTTTTTCGTATGCATGTCAGATATTGTACACAGTAATGCTGAACATGTAGAGAAACAGAGAAGAGTTTTGCGCGGCAATACAATGTCATGCAGACATCGCTCCATGGTGGGTTCAATGGCAAACCCTCCCCACCCCTCTCTAGATTGTAATCCAGAGGAAGATATCTGTTCTGAGGCGGATTCGGACGCCGCTGACCTCTCCTATTTACCCCCCAAGGTGTTTGCTCTACCTTGGCATGATGATGTTAGTCATATCATGCATATGTTGCCTTGCAATGCCTACTTTTGACATCATATATGTCATCTGCTTAGTTTAGACATGTTCTGTAATGCCACCTGTTTAGTTTCTATATCATATATGGGAATTATGCAGTCTCATGTCTTTTAGCCAGCCATAATATATGTGAAATGTGCAATGCCATCCTGTTTAACCAGGCATCATATATTTGAATGATATCTTGCCCATCCTTTTCTTCATTACATTTCCATTTGTCGACAATGTTTGTACATTAAACTACTCTTCCTGTGAATCAGCCATTTGGGTGGGAAATGGAAAAATCTAGAGTGAAAACAAGGCCTTCAGAGCAGACAGTGCTACCTATCAAAGCAGATCTCTTGTTGGGTCCCGATAGCTCCTCAGAGATGGATTCAGAGACAGATGACCAGTCCTATTCCCCCACTGAGGTGTATGCTCTAACTTGGCACAGTTATACTGCTCATATCATGCATACGGTGTCTTGCATTGCATAGTTTAGACATCATATACACAATATTCAACACCATGTTCTTAGTTCAGACATCATAACGAATGCCCTCTGTTTAGCATATAAATCACATATGTGAATTAAATGATGCGATCCTGATTACTTAGATAACATGTAGGTGAATTATGTCATGCGATCCTATTTAGTTATTCATCATATCTTTGAATTATGTTATGCTATGCTATCCAGTTTAGATAGACATCATATATGTGAAATTATGTCATGCTATCCGTTTTAGTTAAACAATATACATGTCAACTATTTCATGCCCTCTTTTTTCCACACTATCTATTACATCTGTCTCTCATACAATGTCTATACATTCAACTATGTTTCCTGTTTATCAGCCATTTGAATTGGAGCGGGTGATGCCAGTATCTAGCGGACTAAAAACACGGTCTTCAAATAAAACAGTGCTACCTCTTGGTGGAGATAGCACCCCGGTTGTACATGCACAAGAACCAGCCCTACCACACATAACCCAAACTCTCGCAGATTGTACCCCTACTACGATGGACAAAGAACCAGCTTCACCCAATCTAACCCCAGCGGATAGTAACCCAGTTCCTGTTGACACAACACCATCTCCACCACAGAGCTCCCAAACAAGAGTAGTTAGTAAGGCAGCTCCAGTGCCCAAAGGGCCAGTACTATCACGGCGAACCCCAACTCCACCAGTTAGTACGCTTATTCCTGTGAAGGAAGCACAACCAGCTAGTCGTAGTTTAGCATCTATCGCATTTGATGTTGTTAAATCATATGTGCGTATCCTCCCATCTTGGAAATATTATACTAAAGATGAAGGAAAATGCTAGTTGCAGGTGTTTGTCCAGGAGTTATGTGTAAGTAATGTTATTCATGGCAATTACTTTGCTTCATCTCATACATCCTACCTCCATGATGGTTATAATACAGCAAATTTTCCCATTTTTCTCTATAGAGAAGCACCGATTTGGAAACTCAGGATGAGGTAACCTCTGCTAATACCTCTGCTATCTTCAAGAATTCTTGGTGGCAGTATCGGAAATACCTGAAGAAAACGTACTTCACCGGCAAAGAAACTCATCAAATTCCCTTACGTTCTCCTGAGACACATTTACTGGACGATGACTGGGAACGCCTTGTTTTGTACTGGTCCCAAACCAAGAATGTGGTAAGGTTTATGAGCTCATTTTCTATTTTTAAGTATTATATTCTTGCGTCTTACTGTACTCTGTTCATGTAGAACAAGTGCCTAAACCTGAAGAACAACTATTCTAATTTAAGATTCCATTGCTACCATAGGACATAGATATATGTTTGTTTGATGCTTTTATTATGTACTAGTACTTGGCAATAGAAGACTTGGTAGTTTAATCCTGTCCACCTTACTAATGAGCTGGTTCACCGAAATGAGTTTCATATACTAGTACATGCTAAACTTGTTATGTGTCTGCTTGTTTCTTCTTTTAGAATGCTGACAGAATATTAGGGAAGAGTGCCTTATTAAGCAACGGTAAAGGAAGTAATGCAGATAAGGTTCAGGATAGTGACACATCCTGTCTTGGTTTAGTGTTGGAGTTACTGGCCACTACCGCTTGCACAAGCTATTGAAACTCACTGTCTGAATCAGTTCGGTTTCTTGAGTCTCAACTACAAGCTGAAAGACATCGATCAGCTGTGCTGCGACAAGAAGCGGAAGGACTGCGGAAGTCCCTGGAGCATTCAGATGCATACTTTCTGGTGCAACAGCAAGCGTTGGAGGATTTTAGTGCCAAATAGGACAAAGCTAATCAGCTTGCTAAGCTTATTGCCAGCATGGTGGATACCCAGGATAACGATTCTTGAGCTCTTCTGAAGTTGTTTCAGTTATGCTCTTGTTATGCTGCCGCGTTTATTTGCACTGGTGGCCAATTTTGACGGCCAGTGTATATGATATGCTGCTTTGTTCCCTATAATTGCACTGGTGGCGAACTTTGATGCCTAGTGGATGTAATGTGTGTAATACCCGTGATAGCCTAGCGTTAGTTGCTTGCTTATTTATTTCCTTGTTGTCTTGTTTATTTGTTTGCTTGTAGTCATTTTAGTTCTTTTTCCACGGTTAACTAGTGGCTGCAATAACCTATTTTTAAAAACTAGGCCACAATAACCATGGGCTAATATTTACTGTAGTGAAACTGGGCCTCCTATGGGCCATAGAAACAGTGGGCCTTCTACGGGCCGTAGAAACAATGGGCCTTCTACGGGCCGTATCATCAATGGGCCTTATACGGGTCGTATGATCGATTGGCCAAACATAGGCCAATAACAGGCCACATTATGGCCGTAAACGGGCTAGAGTTGGAATCGTCCGTTCATGGGCTGACCATAACGGGCCATCGTTAATAGGCCGTATTTGATGACGCTATGAAAACAGCCCAACGTATTAACGGACCATAAACAGGCCGACTGTAACCACGGGCTGAATTTGGCCCACAAGCAGAAAATGACAATAATGGGCTGTAAGTAAACGAATGCTGGAAATGAGCCCAAGAATAAATGGGCTCTGAGAAGGCAGATAACATGGGCTGGAAACGGCCCAACGGAATAATGGGCCGTTAATGGGTATAAAGTGATACACTATTCATTACAGGCCAGTTTCACCACGGGCCGTTAATGGGTGTAAAGTGATACATTGTTCATTACGGGCCAGTTTCACCACGTGCCATTAATAGGCCAAGAGTTACATAGGGCCTCATATGGGCCCAAAGACGTCATGGGCCATACATGGGCCAGAAGTGAAAACGGGCTGGAATCATATTAGATGGCCTAGATGACGCTACTGGGCCTAATTCGGATAGGGCGTAATGGGCCTTGGGTTAGCGGGATGTAAATGGGCTATATGCGAACAGGTCGTTAACATGCTTTCCACGGGCCGGCCCGCCACCTTTTGACCAAGTCAAATGGGCCGGCCTTTTCACATGAATGGGCCTCTGTTGGGCCGTGCCACGTGTCGACGTATTATAGGCGCCTATCTGACCCACTGGCGAGCTGACACGTGTTTCGTCCGGCCAATAAGAATTTTACACGTGGAAATTTCCCATTGGTCGAGGCTGTTAACGGGTTATCGGATCCAAAACCCGACCCGATAGCTTACCGGCGTTCCATTACGGTGGATGCCACATGCCGGTCACCCTTGACGAAAGCACTTCTGTGACACGCGATTTATCATCATGGAAGTGGACACTTCTGTGATGATAATTTTGGTAATGTCATGGAACACTTCTACGACAGCACATGTATGACTATCTTGATTCTGTCATAAATTTGTCATGGATGTACATGCATGACAAAAAAATCGACCTACTGTGACAAACACGTATCATCACGGAAGTGTATTTTTTTTGTAGTGCACCACCGGCCGAACCACCGGCCCGCGTCGCCCGCGGCTGACCCGCACCGCCACGCCGCCCCGCCCTCCCCGAAACCACTCCCCACCGCCGGTCCGCCGCCGCACCGGCCATCCCTCTAGGCCCCCCGTGTCGAGCTTTTTCTCCGGTGATCCCCACCCCACCGCCCAATCAACGCGCCCCCCACCGCCGGCGACTGCCAACCAGAGGTCTCACGACTTCGAGTACCCACCGACCACTAATTTATTACCATTTCTGTCCTTCATATATGCGCTGACAGGTGGGCCCTATGGTAATGTGCACCGCTGAATGTGGACCGTTTGACTGGTCAATTGATCGTGTCATCAACAAATTACGGAACTGTATGGTGAGCCAGTGACCGTATGATCACCCTAAAATGTATTTTATTAACACAGTACAGACTCAAACTACCATTTCTTTCTTTCATATACAGGCTAACAGGTGGGCCCCACGGTTACGCGCCCCGATGGTGCAACACTAGTTGCGCCACGTGGAACGTTTGACTGGTCAATTGATTGTGTCATCAACAAAATACGAAGTTGTACGGGTGAGCCAGTGACCGTATAATCATGACATGTCTTTTTTAACACGGTACAGACGCAAGGGCTCATATATACGCGCAAGCACTTACCGCTATAAGCGCACACACGCAGACCCTACCCCTATGAGCACCTTCGAGAGAGTGAGCCAGCATATGATCTAGAGATTTTACAAAGTCACCATAGGTGCATCGTAGTCGAGTGGAACGTCTCCTCTCACTGAATGCACATCGCCGGAAAATACTGAAATTAACCCAGGATAAATGCGAGCACCGGGACTTTAACCCTGGTGGGCTCGAGAAACCACTGTCCTCCTAACCATCCAACCACATGTTGGTTAGCACGACAAAATGTATGTGGTGACCATGATGAGCTTATTCTGAAGTCCAGTGATCATATCGTGCTTTCGCTTCAAATACAATGACCGTAAGTGTCGTCAACAAAATACGGAGCACGCATCAAATGCAAAGTTCGTCAATGTCATCAAGAAAATACGGAGACGTATCCTGAGCTAGATACCGTATGATCACCACGAGAATGTATACGGTGACCGTAATGAGCATATTCTGAAGTCCAGTGACCGTATAGTTCCTTAGCTTGAAATACAGTGACCGTCACGCATGAATGTGTCGTGGGCATGCATACTTTTAGAGGGACGAGAGATAGTTTGTGTGTGTACGTGAAAGTGGTGTAGAAAGAGGGGGTCTCCGGTGGAGACAAGGAGAGATATGCCCTTCGTTTCTCTTCCCCGTGACTAATATTTTAGGAGAATATATAAACATTCACAATGAGGAACAAATATTTTGGATGCAACTTTCATGTATAACATTGTACTATTGTATATGCTTATTTTCTTAGTGGCCGATTGCATGTGTGGTGTGGTCGGCACATCATTTCTAGTTGTGGTGGGTCAACATGAGGACTCATGGGTCAGTTCCATCTTGTGCCACATAGGTTGGACCGAGACGCGTTATACGAAGACCCATGTGGAGGACTCGTCGTACAACACGAAGCTAGCTACCAGAGTCGTGGAGGACTCTATCCCCATTGGTGATAAGCTGACTATATATGATTTGTAATCCTAGGCCCCCAGTATGTTATAGAAGCTTGGGGGCTAGTTCGTCGATAGTATACACACACGCACAATGCCTGGTATTCGCGTGTACTTTGTACACACCCCTATCACTAATATACAGTACCAGGATTAGGCTTTTTCCTCAACCACATGGGTTCGAACTAGGGTAAAACTTTGCCTTGTATTACCATCCAGCCTAACAGTCAGGGATATCCTACCGAATGATATGATGGAATCATATCTGCCAACTACTAAGAGAGAGGTGTGCCTAGGGGGCAATGTGCGCGAGAGAGGCCTAATGATAATGTGCGTGCGGGAGACACGTAGGCACATATATGTGCGTATAGAGGGCTAGTAGAGACCGTGCGTGTGTATATATGCATGTGAGAGAAATAGTGTTTTCCAACTGAGATTAGTGAAAAGAGTGGTACATAGTAGTCAGAAAGAGAGAGAGAGAGAGAGAGAGAGAGAGAGAGGGATACAGAGAGAGCATGTGCGTGAGACTCCCCGACACCCCGAGAGAGATTGTGAGCATGTGTGAAAGAGAAATGCCGATGCATATAAAGTGTGTGCACTTATGCGGTAGATAGAGAGATATATAGCGCGTTTGTGAGAACGGGCCGAGGCATAGTGCATCTACGTGTAAAAGGCGGTTCTACGCATTAAATTAAAATATAAATGGCATAATTATTTTTGGATGAGATCATGAATTTTGCAAATTGCGTATGGACGAAAATCGGTCTATCACACACCCATACTCTATTGAATTCTAGCATGTGCATGTGTTTATTTCATATTATCGATCTATAGAGTGAGAGCGGTTTGAAATATGGGCAATGGATGCTTTTGCAATTCATATATAAACATTAATTAGTGCACTCCATGTTGTTAGTGTGAAGCACTTTATACATTTGTCACTTGCATGGATACATTCCAAATTGCTAGCTACGAAATAGAATACATGTCGAATTCAACATAAAGGGGGTTTCGAATATTCGAATTCATAGGAAGTGCATTCATCTATTTGAACCCAAGATAATGGCATTTGTAAATCAGATGTAAAAGGGGGTATCAATCTTTGTTGTGCGTTTGAACATGCTATATATATTCATACGCATGTCTAACTTTTTTTTTGCAACCAAGGAGATTATATCTGGAGCCATGCATGAACTGAGGTAAGTTGCATATTTTTTAATATATACTCGTGTACAATGTATATTCAAATGTACCCCCTCCATTCCAAAATAATCGTAGCTTTAGGATTTTCAAGAGTAAAGATTTATGAAGTTTGTCAAATCCTGAAAGTACAATTCAAGAGAACCGAAAACGTTAATGCTTCTGCTCCCAAATATTGAACGAAGCGCCAAATAGGCCTCTGGTCACCCAAAACCGCGCGAGACTAATGTTTGGTGGTAGGAAATTACTGTCTTGACTCTGGCCCGTGTAGCCTATCGGCCCGATGTCCAAAGGTCTAAACCGGGGTAGGTTTGTAACTTCACCATGACGCCAGTCTCAACCGCCTCCGAGAAGCATTCATACACCGTGGGTGCCTAAACACCCATGCGCTCGGCTGAAATCTATCCCGCCCACATTTGGGACATGTGAGATTACTGTCCTACCCCCTACCCGCAATATGTCCGAAATTATAGATGGGGGCTGTCGTGGTTCTAACTCTGACAGTGATGTAGGGGGGTATGTATGGAGAGGCTAGATCTCAGCTATTGGGAAGTTGTAAACACACCAAGATGTACGAGTTCAGGCCCTTCGCGGAGGAAGTAACAGCCCTACGTCTCGATGCCCGGAGGCGGTCGACTGGATTTCTGGCGTGTGAATTGACAGGGGTGCGAATCCTTCATACTGAGGAGGGGGGTGGCTTATATAGAGTTCGCCGGCCCCCTCCTGCCCTCAGTAATGCAGGGTTTAAGGTACATTTAAGGTCGGGCGTTACTAGTAACGCCCCTAATAAAGTGCTATAATGACCATAAAGACTACTTAACAGCTGACCGTATGCCTGCGGAGTGACTGCGGGTCTCCTGGCGGTCGAGTGGTTGGCTTCATGGTCGAGTGATAGCCTGCAGGTCGAGTGTCTTGAATCCGTTGAGTGGGATACCTTCAAGTCGATTGAAAGGAGACTTCTCCTAGGGATGTCCTAGGGCAGGGATCCTTTGGACAGGTCCGTGCCCCTACCCTAGGTACATAGCTTCGTCATTAGCCCCCGAATGGATCGAGGTTAGAGTGGGGAAAGAGTTGGAGATCTTTCCGACTGATTCTTCGGGCTATGTGAGCGCCTCGTTTTTGGGTCAATCGTCACGGATGACGTTGCCAACCTTTTTCAATCGCCTTGATCCATTCCAGGCCTTTCGTCGAGTGAATTTCTTTGCTTGTGACGTACTGAGCGCCGGCGCGATCGGGGTCTTCTGTTTTGACAAGTTGTTCTGTGGCCCGTGGATGTCGTAGGATTCGGATTTTGGGAAGCGCGCGGGGCGGGAGCGGCCGCAGTAATCGGAAGCGACAAAGCGGAAGCTCCTCGATCCCCGCGTCGCCTTTTTTGCCACGTACTGCGCGCGCATCTGCTGCGGGATTTGACTGGATAGCCTGGGCCTACCAGTTAGCCACTCGGAAGCGGTCCCTTATAAATTGCCGGCTCGGGGTTTCCAAGCAGTGCGCTCTCTTCTCCTCCCTTCTTCCGCCTCTCTCGCTTCGCAAGTCCTTCCGCCACCTCCGTTCCAGCCCCAGCGCAGCAGGCCCGTGCGACACTTCGCCGGCGACGATGACGAAGAGCAAGACCTCCGCTCTGGAGCGCGCGAAGAAGGCGGCGGCGGCGGGGAAAGGGAAGAGGTCAGCTCGGGGCGGATCCTCCTCTAGGACCGCTCTGCCCAAAGGTTGGATTCAGGGCGACTGGATGCCGTCGGTGCTCCGTCAAGAGGATCTCGACGACATGGTCAAGGGGGGAGTCATCCCCCACCAAGCCGCGCGTCTTCCGGGGGGAGAGATCGAACCTCAACCCCGTGACGGTGAGTGCGTGCTCCAAGCCACCCACATCGACCGAGGGTTTTCTCTGCCGCCCCATCCCTTTTTCCGGAGTTTTCTGAACTTCTTCGGAGCGCAGCTCCATCACTTCACTCCCAACTCCATCGTATACCTCGCAGCTTCCATTTCCATGTGCGAGGCCTTCTTGGGTTGCCGCCCCCACTGGGGACTCTTCAAGCACATCTTTACCTGTCACTCTCAATCGGTCAAGAAGGCCAAGTCGAGTGACGAGAGGACGCAGGTTCCAGCTGTGCGGGGGTCTGGCGATCCAGGCGAGGGGGAAGAGTTGTTTTCCTTCCATCACTTTCCTGGAGTCGGTCCGCGGTTGGCAGGCAACCTGGTTCTACTGTCAAGACCAGGCGACCCCAGGGCAGTCGACTGGACTTCCTCCATTCTCTCTCGATCGAGCTGTAAAGCCTGCTTCTCTGAAAGTGTCGCTGGAGGAAAGGGCCCAGGTCAAAGTGTTGGCGGGTCGAGTGGTTGAGCTCGTCCGTGAGGGTGTGACTGGTATGGACCTGCTGGAGGCCTTCCTCCGGAGGCGTATCCAACCGCTCCAGGCCCGTGACCACCCGATGTGGCTATACGCGGGCCTTGACGACACCACTCGGGTCCACCCGGAGGAGGTCACCGACGAGATGCTGGAGGGGTGGCTGTCGAGCATTACGGGGAACAAAGACAACCCCTGAGGAGCCAGGAGGGTGGTTGCACTCGACAATTCGTATGAGGTGGACCAGGTATGTCTTTATGTTCCCGAGTGAAGTCTTGTTTTCTGCATTGGTCTTCTTTGAGTTGGTCGATTGACTTTCGTCTTGTCTATTGTTTTCCAGGCGACCACCGAGATGTACTCGACGCCCAACGGGGCTCAGGGGCCAACTGAGGAAGGGGAGGCAAGCGGAGGTGAGAGCGGGGACGACCAAGGCGAGTGGGAGTCCGACGGTGAAGGAGAGGGAGATGACAATGTCGACTCCAGCGAAGAGGAGGAGGAGGAGGAGGCCGAACCCCCTCTCCCAGAGGGGTGGTCCAAGCACACACACGACCCAGCGCGGGAACGTGGCAAGGCGACTGCTTCTGTTGGGCAGTCGTCGAAACGCCCTCGGACCTCTTCTCCTACGCCGACTAGGAAGGTCCCCAAGCTCCCACGCACGGCGCTGTCCAAGCCGCCCAAGGCTCTACCCAAGATGAAGATAGCTATCCCTACCATTTCTAGGTAATAATAAAACTTGTTTTCCTTCGTCGACCATGGACAGATCCTTGGTCGATTCATTGAGCCAACCGACTGACTTTCGAGTTTTGCAGTGCTGCTACTTCTGAGGTCTCCGCCAAGGGTGACGACCAAGAGATGGAGGATGCTGTTACCTCCAACCCTGGTACGATTACTGACATTCTGTATTGAGTCGACTGATCATTTACTGCAACTCTGGTCGACTGAACTTTTCCTTTGTAGCCCCTCCTCATGTTATCGACCTCCCGGATGACGATGACAACGGTCCGTTGAGAGTGAGGAGGCACAAGAGGGCGTCGGCTGACAAGACCCCCCAATCCGCTCCGGCGTCCGAGGCCGTGGCTCGGGATGGTGGTGACACCGCTCGGGCTTCTGTGACCTTCGTCGTTCCTCTGGCGAGTGCGCGGCCCTCGTCGTCGAATGCGGATCCGTCTTCACTTTTTGCCGCATACCCCGTCCCTGAGGACCAAGCGGCTGCTGCAAAGGAGGCTATACGCCAGGCGGGGCTAATGATGGAGCAAGTGAAGATGGCTCGGGAGGCCAGCCAAGCAGCCTATGACGCGAGTTCGGCTCTTCAGAGCAACATCCAGGTCAGTCGACTCAACATTTGGTCTGTTATGATATGTTGTTTGAAGAGTCTCTTTTCCGAAGATCTTTTGTATCTGTACAGCCACTGGGTGTGTCTGCCAATCTTTGGACGAGTGGGGGCATGCTAAGTGCACCCACTGGGTGTAGTCCCAGAGACTACGGTGGACTGCTGGCAGTCGACTGTAGTCTTTACATTGTGTTGTTGTAGCTGTATTTCTTCACTAGGTTTGGTCGGTCCAGGTCGAGTGCGGGTAGTCGAATTTTTCTCTCTTTCTCTTTTTTTAAAAAAAAACCAGTGGGGGCACGCTGAGTGCACCCACTGGGTGTAGTCCCCGAGACTACTGTCGAATGTTTTTGATTTGGCTGTGGTCTTAGAAACGTCATCATTGTCTCTTAGTTACTCGGAAGCAACTTATCTTGGACGTCTGTCGACTGATTTTTCTTTTGCAGAAATCTTGCGAACTTGTAGCTCGCTATACTGAGTTGGAGAATCAGCAGATCCAGCTCAACCTTAACTTGAAGCTTGCTCAGGAGAATTTGAAGAAGGCGCAAGAAGAGGCAAAAGGTATGGCTGGTGAGGTTCTCCATTCTTAACGGGTGGCTTTTCATTCTTGTCTATTCTTGATGTTGGTTCCACTCGACGCGCCGCAGATAAACTGGAGGAAGCTCTGAAGAAGAAGGACCAAGATCTTGCAGAGGCACAGAAGGAGGCCTCGAGCAAAACGAAGCTCGCAGAAGAGAAACTGGCTTCGGTCGGAGCTCTTGAACAGGAGAACTCCAGACTGAAGACTGCTCTCGAGGCAGCTAATCGAGACGCCAGTCGAGTGAAGAAAGAGAAGATGGCGCTGCACGATAAGGCGGGTGAGCTGTCGGGGAAGGTAAAAGATCTGGAGGCTTATCTCAGTGGACTCGCCAAGAAGCTGTTTGTCATGCTTGAAGGTAATTATTCCAACCCATCTGTCTTGTAGTTGTCGAGCCTGCGTGCGGCCACCGTCTTACCCTTGAATCGTGTTTGCAGAATTCTGCCAGAACTTTGAAGAGGAGACCAGTCGAGTGGAACCAGGCTTGGACCCTGTTAACTCTCTCATGAAGGACGAGGCTGCAATGAACGTGCTCCGTCTGGAGTCTCGTACTGCCAGCATCGTTGACTATCTGGCTCGGCTGAAAGTTGCGATGTCGCGGATCGACGCATCACTCTGGCCTGGGATGACGCTTCAAAACGACCTCGAGTCTCTGATGGCTCAACTTAACGAAGTCCCAGGTCGAGTGGCGGAATGGAAGAAATCTTCTGCTAGATGTGGTGCTGATGTCGCTCTGTCCCTGGTCCGCGTCCATTGCAAGGAGGCGCGAGAAGAAAAGCTGGCGGCCATCCAAGTTGCCAATACCAGGAAGCACAGCTTTCAAGACTTCATGGAGACCTTCACCGCTGCTGCCACCTGTATTGCCGACGGGATCGACTTGGATGAGTTCGTTGCCCCTTCCAGTCCTCCTCCTGAGGAGTGAAAACTTTAAATTTACCACGGAACGCCGAGTGGATTTTGTAACCATTTAAACTCTGCCTTAAATTTGGCTCGGGATGCCAAGTGGACTTGTAACAGTTAAACTCCGCTGAGCCGAGGGCTCGAGTACTTTGAGGTCTGGGACCTTTTAGGCTTTATCTGAACTTGATTTCTCGTTGGATACCTTCATGGTTTGACTCGTCGAGTGGAACTTGATCCTCACTCGGAATAACCTTGTATTTGTGGCGCAACTCCGAAGGCGAAGGTAGCAGTCGACTTGCGCCTCATCGTCCTTTCGGATTGGGTTGTGTCTGTACTTAGGCGAGTACTGGGCCGCAGCTAAGTCCCCAAGTGGGAGGTTTGCTCTCACTCCATAGGATTTTTAAACACTTAGGCGAGCGATGGGCCGTAGCTAAGCCCCCGAGTGGGAGGTTTGCTCTCCACTCGGTAGGATTTTTTCAAACTTAGGCGAGTGCCGGACTGCAGCTAAGTTTCTAGGTGAGAGAACTTAGGCGAGTGCTGGACTGCAGCTAAGCCCCCGAGTGGGAGGATCGCTCTCCACTCGGTAGGATTTTTTCAAACTTAGGCGAGTGTCTGACTGCAGCTAAGTCTCTTAGTGGGAGAACTTAGGCGAGTGCTGGACTGCAGCTAAGCCCCCGAGTGGGAGGATCGCTCTCCACTCGGTAGGATTTTTTCAAACTTAGGCGAGTGCCGGACTGCAGCTAAGTCTCTAGGTGAGAGAACTTAGGCGAGTGCTGGACTGCAGCTAAGCCCCCGAGTGGGAGGATCGCTCTCCACTCGGTAGGATTTTTTCAAACTTAGGCGAAACGGATTCGCAGCTAAGTCACCCACTGGGGGATTTCGTAAGCAAACAGGAGTGACAGCAATTATTGAAACACTCTTGCCTTTGATAAAAATAAACTGCAGCAATTTTTCTTATTACATCCCGTCCAAGGGAGAGCTCAAGTGTAAAAGGGGCGGAGTAGTTCCGCATTCCAAGCTCGTGGCTCGTCGATCTGGCGATCAACATTGTAGAGGTGATACGCTCCATTGTGGAGGACTCTGGTGATGATGAAGGGGCCTTCCCAAGTAGGAGCAAGCTTGTGTGGTTTCTGTTGATCCACTCGGAGGACCAAATCTCCTTCTTGGAAGGCTCGACTCTTCACATTCCGGGCGTGGAATCGACGCAAGTCTTGCTGATAAATGGTCGATCTGATCATGGCCATCTCCCTCTCTTCTTCTAGGAGGTCGACTGCGTCTTGTCGGGCCTGTTCTGCTTCATCTTCGGTGTAAAGCTTGACTCGGGGCGCGTTGTGAAGAAGATCACTTGGCAGAACCGCTTCGGCTCCATAAACCAGAAAGAATGGAGTTCTTCCAGTCGACCGGTTAGGGGTGGTCCTCAATCCCCACAGAACTGACGGAAGCTCGTCGACCCAAGCACCTGCCGCGTGCTTGAGATCACGCATCAGTCGAGGCCTTAGTCCTTTGAGAATCAGACCGTTTGCTCTTTCAGCTTGTCCATTCGACTGGGGATGGGCGACCGATGCGTAGTCGACTCGAGTGCCTTGAGAGGCACAAAAATCTCTGAACTTGTCTGAATCAAAGTTTGACCCATTGTCAGTGATGATACTATGCGGGACTCCATATCTGAATGTTAGCCCTCCGACGAAACTGATAGCAGTGCAAGCGTCAAGATTCTTGATAAGCTTAGATTCAATCCATTTGGTAAACTTGTCGACCGCCACAAGCACATGAGTGAAACCACTTCTGCCTGTTCTCAGTGGACCAACCATGTCTAGTCCCCAAACAGCAAAGGGCCAGACGAGTGGAATGGTCTTCAGGGCTGATGCAGGCTTGTGTGACATGTTGGAGTAGAACTGGCACCCTTCACACTTGTCGACCATCTCTTTTGCCATCTCATTTGCTCTAGGCCAGTAAAATCCCGCTCGGTATGCTTTAGCCACAATGGTCCGAGAGGACGCATGGTGACCATAGGTCCCCGAGTGGATATCATCAAGGATTATCCGACCTTCTTCTGGTGTTATGCACTTCTGACCGATTCCAGTCGCGCTTTCTCTATACAACTGCCCCTTTATGACTGTGAAGGCCTTGGATCGGCGGACGACCTGTCGAGCCTCTTCCTCGTCCTCTGGGAGCTCTTTCCTTAGGATATAAGCGATGTACGGTATCGTCCAGTCGGGAGTGATTGCCAAGACTTCCATGATTAGGTCGACCACAGCAGGAACTTCGACTTCAGTCGGATCTGTGGCACTTTTCGGTTGTGGGGCTTCTTCTGTGAAAGGATCCTCCTGGACTGACGGCGAGCGGATGTGCTCCAAAAACACATTGCTGGGAATGGCTTCTCTCTTGGAGCCTATCTTTGCCAGATCATCAGCTGCTTGATTTTTCAGTCGAGGGATGTGATGAAGCTCTAACCCCTCGAATTTCTTTTCTAGATTTCTCACTGCATTGCAATAACCAGTCATAGCCGGACTTCTGACGTCCCACTCCTTCATCACCTGATTAACCACCAAATCTGAGTCGCCATAGACCATGAGGCGACGAACGCTGAGTGAAATGGCCATGCGCAACCCATACAAAAGTGCTTCATACTCTGCTTCATTATTGGAGGAATCGAAGTGAATCTGGAGAACATATCTGAGCTTATCTCCTCGGGGGGAGACTAGAACTACTCCAGCACCGGAACCATTCAGCATCTTAGATCCATCGAAGAACATGGTCCAGTGCTCCGAGTGAACTTGAGTCGGAAGTTGCTGTTCAATCCACTTGGCGATGAAATCTGCGATTGCTTGGGACTTGATAGCCTTCTTTGCTTCAAACTTGATATCTAAGGGAAGGAGTTCAATCGCCCACTTGGCCACTCGACTAGTTGCATCTCTGTTATGCAGAATCTCTGACAATGGGGCGTCGCTGACGACTGTAATGGAGTGGTCAGAGAAGTAATGTGCAACCTTCTTCGTGGTCATGTAAATCCCATATACAAGCTTCTGGTAGTGAGGGTATCTTTGTTTTGAAGGGGTCAAAACTTCAGACAGATAATAGACTGGGTGCTGAACTCTGAAGGCCTTTCCTTCTTCTTCCCGCTCGACCGTAAGTACTGTACTGACAACTTGTCATGTGGCTGCAATGTAAAGCAGCAGAGCCTCTTTGCTAATTGGGGCAGCGAGCACCGGCTGGGTGGTGAGCAGAGCTTTGAGCTCTGCAAATGCTGCGTCAGCTTCTGGAGTCCACTCGAACTTGTCATACTTCTTCATCAGTCGGTAAAGAGGCAACGCCTTTTCACCGAGACGAGAAATGAATCGACTTAGAGCGGCCAAGCAGCCTGTAAGCTTTTGGACATCATGCACGCGTACAGGATGCTTCATCCGGAGTATGGTGCCAACCTTTTCAGGATTGGCATCGATCCCCCATTTGGAAACGAGAAAACCAAGTAACTTTCCACCTGGAACTCCGAATGTGCACTTTGATGGGTTGAGCTTGATATCATACCTCCTGAGGTTGGCAAAGGTTTCAGCAAGGTCAGCCCGCAGGTCGGAACCTTTCCGTGACTTGACCATAATATCATCCATGTATGCCTCCACATTCCGACTGATTTGAGTGAGTAGACACTTCTGAATCATTCTCATGAACGTGGCTCCGGCGTTCTTGAGGCCGAACGGCATGGTGACGTAACAGAAGCATCCGAATGGAGTGATGAAAGCTGTTTTGATCTCGTCGGGTCCATACAGACGGATCTGATGGTACCCGGAATAGGCATCTAGAAAAGACAATCTCTCGCATCCCACAGTCGAGTCGACTATTTGGTCGATGCGAGGGAGGGGAAAATGATCTTTCGGGCAGGCCCGATTGATATGTTTGAAATCAATGCACATGCGAAGTGACTTGTCCTTCTTGGGGACCATGACAACATTGGCGAGCCACTCGGAATGGTAAATCTCTCGGATGAACTCTGCTGCTAAGAGCCGAGCCACCTCCTTGCCAATAGCTTTCCTCTTCTGGACGGCGGACCGTCGAAGATGTTCTTTCACGGGCTTGAACTTCGGGTCGACTCATAGACGGTGCTCAGCCAGCCCCCTGGGAACTCCAGGCATGTCAGAAGGCTTCCATGCGAAGACGTCCCAGTTCTCACGGAGGAACTGGATGAGCGCTTCTTCCTATTTGGAGTCGAGCGTCGTCGAGACGTGAGTCGGAGCAGCGTCGGGGTCGGTCGGGTGAATGTGAGCTGTCTTAGTTTCACCGGACGACTGAAAAGCAGATTCTGAAGCAGGCTTCTTGGCTCGTAGCAATTCACTCGGATCAGCAGTCTTCTGGTACTCTTGTAGCTCAACAACTGCCATCTGAGCGTCAGCAATCTTCGATCCTTTCTGAAAACACTCCTCAGCTTTCTTCCTATTGCCGGTAACGGTGATCACGCCTTTGGGGCCAGGCATCTTCAGTTTGAGGTACACGTAACATGGTCGAGCCATGAAGCGTGCGTAAGCTGGCCTGCCCAGAATGGCATGATAGGCACTTTGGAAGTCAACAACCTCGAATGTCAACTTTTCCTTGCGGTAATTCTTTGAATCGTCGAAAACCACGTCGAGAGCAATCTGTCCGAGTGACACGGCCTTCTTCCCAGGAATGACTCCGTGGAAGCTCATGTTACTGGTACTGAGTCTGGACATCGGAATGCCCATCCCTTTCAATGTTTCAGCATATAGTATGTTCAAGCCGCTGCCACCATCCATCAGGACTTTGGTCAGTCGAGTGCCTTCGACAACTGGGTCGACCACCAAAGCTTGCCTCCCAGGGGTAGCAATGTGCGTAGGGTGATCGGACTGGTCGAATGTGATGGCAGTCTGCGACCATTTCAGATAACTGGGTGTCGCCGGAGCAACCATGTTCACCTCACGGTTAATGACTTTCAGTCGACTTTTGCTCTCAACATCAGCAAAAATCATCAGGGTGGAATTGATTTGGGGGTATCCATCGTCACTGTCTTCCTTGTCCTCGACTCTGTCCGACTCTTTTTCCTTATCCTTGGGCTGTTTGCCCTGAAACTGCTGGATCAGGAGCCGACACTGTCGAGTGGTATGCTTTGGGTAAATAAAATTACCCTCTTCATCTTTCTTGGTGTGGATGTGACATGGCAGATCCAAAACATCGTTTCCATCCTGATCCTTGACTTTCTTGGGCTTCCAGGTGCCCTTGGGTTTTCCCTTGAAGTTTCCTTGGGCTACGGCCAGGGCCTCCCCGGGAGCGGCTGGCTCGGCCTTCCGCTTTTGTTTCCGACTGGAGTTTCCTCTGGTTTCTTGGGCGACTGCCTTGTGCTTGCCACTCCGGAGTCGGTCCTCGTCTTCACCATTAGCGTACTTGGTGGCAATCTCCATCATCTGATTTAGAGACATCTCTCCAGTTCGACCGAACTTCAGATTCAACTCTCTGTATTTAACGCCTTCCTTGAAGGCACAAACTGCTTGATGGTCTGGCACATTCTCAACTGAGTGATGCAGTGTGATCCACCTCTGGATGTATTCCCTCAGAGTTTCATTCGGCTTCTGCACGCAAGACCGCAACTCTGTAAGGCCTGCGGGTCGCTTGCATGTTCCTTCAAAGGTTGTGATAAACACTCGGGAGAGGTCCTCTCAGGTGTAAATGCTGCTGGGCGCCAACTGATTTAGCCACGCTCTGGCTGAGCCCTCTAACATGAGAGGCAAATGCTTCATGGCCACCTCATCATTGCCACCGCCAATCTGGACAGCCACTCGGTAATCTTCGAGCCAAGTGTCAGGCTTAGATTCACCGGTGAACTTGCTGATTCCAGTCGCCAGCCTGAAATTGGGAGGAATCACTGCGGCTCTGATGGCTCGACTGAAACACTCTGGCCCTGAAGCACGTGCTCTGCTGCTGGCAGACGCATCTCTGTTGTGGCCCTCTCGATGAGCTCTGTTCCTGTCAACCAAACCTTGAACGAGGATGGATCTCGCATCAAAGCCTGGGTCTCTGGGGTCGACTGGAATCCTCTGCCCAACACTATGAGGGCGTCTGTCATCTTGCCATCGAGGCGCATATGACCCACTCCTCGGGGGAGGGGTTGGCACTCGACGGTCGAATCAGTGATCATACTGCTCATTCCTCCTGTACTGATCATGCCGGTCACCACGTCCTTCACGCCTCGGGGGCGATCTCGGGCTATGAGCCGACTCGACTGTATCCGTTGCGACGGATCGACTGTGGATCCTGTTCCGTGACTGAGAGACAGCAGAATTCTGGTTTCCCGCCGCCCGGAGCAGCGCTCTGATCTGCAACAAGCCCCTGCCCGCCACCGACTGGGAGGGCCGAATTGATTCTGCTATACGGGCCGCAGCGGCCAAATTCTGAACTGGGGTTCGGTATACCTGCGGCGGCGGGAAGAGCTGACGCCGACTGGACTCGGGAGCTTGCTGACGTCGACTGGACTCGGGAGCCCGCTGACGCGCTTGCTCGTCGAGTATCCGCTGGAGATTCTCCAGTCGAGTGCGCTCGGCCAGGTTAGCCAAGCGCGCGTCCTCCAAGGCCCGGGCCTCGGGGGTTTCTCCAACAATAGGAGTGTGGAGCGCGTCCATGTTCCGACGGCGAAGCTCCTCTCGCTGCAATGATGTGAGAGGTTCGGGGAGATACTCATCGTGGGGATGCGACGGGTCGCCCCCACCCGCGCCTCCACCAGCGCGAGGGAAACCAGGAGGACTGTGCGTCCCATCGACCGCCAGAACCTCAGCCGCTGGGTCACTGCTGTCGCATTCGGATGCGGTCTCCGCGGAGCCAGTCGACAGGTCAAACAGGTCGCAGAGGGATTCGTCGGGCTCGATTGCCGCAACTTGCGGGGTGGCCGACTGGTGAGCCACGGCATGCCTCACCCACCTCTGAAGTCTCGACCGACCGGAGCGCTTGCGCCGGTGGGAGGCAGAGCAGGGAGACGATACGGGGGCCGACCGATACTGGGTCGACGGCTGCCGCAGGAGGACGCCACGAACGAATGCGCGGAAATGCGTCGCACCGCGGACGGGGAGCACGTCGACGTCGAGTGGTGCCTCCTGGAGCCAGGCGGAGTCGTCGGCGATGAACGTGAGCGCGCCGGGACGGATCTCGCGGCCCTCCACCAAAACTCCGCACAAAACCATGATCAAAGGGATCGAAAAAATCGCAACTTCTCCAATTGGGCGCTAAGATTCCGGCCCCACGGTGGGCGCCAACTGTCGTGGTTCTAACTCTGACAGTGATGTAGGGGTGTATGTATGGAGAGGCTAGATCTCAGCTATTGGGAAGTTGTAAACACACCAAGATGTACGAGTTCAGGCCCTTCGCGGAGGAAGTAACAGCCCTACGTCTCGGTGCCCGGAGGCGGTCGACTGGATTTCTAGCGTGTGAATTGACAGGGGTGCGAACCCTTCATACTGAGGAGGGGGGTGGCTTATATAGAGTTCGCCGGCCCCCTCCTGCCCTCAGTAATGCAGGGTTTAAGGTACATTTAAGGTCGGGCGTTACTGGTAACGCCCCTAATAAAGTGCTATAATGACCATAAAGACTACTTAACAGCTGACCGTTTGCCTGCGGAGTGACTGCAGGTCTCCTAGCGGTCGAGTGGTTGGCTTCATGGTCGAGTGATAGCCTGCAGGTCGAGTGTCTTGAATCCGTTGAGTGGGATACCTTCAAGTCGATTGAAAGGCGACTTCTCCTAGGGATGTCCTAGGGCAGGGCTCCTTTGGACAGGTCCGTGCCCCTACCCTAGGTACATAGCTTCGTCAGGGGCAAAGTTTGTAACTTTCCCCAAATTTCAAACAAGCGCGTCCCAAACCGAAACATTGTTCCCCCTTAGTTCCCCGCCTCCCTCCGTTTCCCCATTCGTACTCCGTGGGCGCCAAAACGCCCTCTCCACCAGCCATGAAACCCCAGCCTCCTCCGTCCTCCACCCCATAGCGCCCAATCCACCACCGCCCTCCTCCATCACGCCGGAGCCGGTACCCCGACGTCATCGTCCAATGCAACCGCAACCGCAACGCCCTCAAGGACTTAGCAGCTGAAGCCGAGGTAGAGCTGACTCCACGACGCCGACGCCGACGTGCGCCATACCAGAACCACTCCGACCACGCCGTCCTACGCCTCACTACTGCCGCTCCACTGTCGCAACCATCCACCGCACCAGAGATGTTCCCGCTACACCGTCGTTCGCCGCCTCGGATCTTGTTCCCCGCCGCCGACAGACGGCCACCGCACCACACTCAACAACTTGGCCATGGGTTCGTCCAAGGCTCCACCATCCTCCACAACTTCTCGTTTCCAGCGAACCACAAGAAGATCGTTGGAAAAACAGAAGGAGGACATAGCACTGCCAGCAGAAAGAGGTACTCCTCTTCCGTTATTCATGCAAACCTTACGTCTCTGCTCACACCGTATTCATCCCACGAAAGAAACTAGTTGAGCGCTTCTCACTGCATCTTCTTCATGATACTAAATGCACAAGGTTTCCTTCCTTTACTATTTCACCTTATCTAGAGGTCAGTAGCCCGCCCGGATTTCAATTCACGGTCAGTCAAACCGCAATTAAAAGAAGCAGCACCCGCTTAGGCACATGGAGCACCTAGTCCGCCTATTCGCCGGGGAAGCGGCGCGTCGGTGTCTATCATAGGGGTGTGGGGCACAGGAGCTGCTTGCGCCCGATCTGGAGGTCGGCGGGCTTGAATGGATGGCCGGGGGCGGTGCCAAGCACGGCGGTGCAATGAGGTTGAGGGGAGGGTGCGGGCAGGGGATTGGGCCGGTGGTCGCTGGCGTTTCGAGGAAGATCGTCAACACTGACTAGCTGGAGGTAGATGAAGGCGATATGCCCATTCTTTCTACATCGGACGATGCAGAAAAAATGGACTGACCTATTTGTTTTCAGTCGACTGTTATTTTCATAGAATCCTGTAGTAATTTAGTGTGCCATGCATGTTATAGAGCTATCATATGTCTCCCGTCATTTATTTCTGACCGACCTGCTATCTGCTACCTTTACACTGTACTATTTGTGCACACACTTCACCCATACTCACACTATTTTTTATGCATGGGTATTTCAGACTCTGACGCAGTGTTAATAAATGCAGAAAAGAAAAGACAGAAGTCGCTGCAGTGTAATTCGAAGATAAACACTAAGCATTTCAGCGCTCTAAAGGGTGCAGTGTCAGCAGTTAGAAACAGTAAACGTAGCTCTGCAGTTGATGATCTCAATTGCCACACACAACCATCCCAGGTGCTTGCTTTAACTTCGCGCTGTCAAATGTGGTTGCATGTTGCATATGGTGTCTAGCTTGTATTGCTTCCAATTTGGTTAAATTGCATCTGCTTACTTTAAACATTATACCTTTGATAATGACATGCCTTATTGTTTTTGATACATACTACACATGTCTAATAACCATGTTCGTACATCAAACTAATGCTCTTTTGTATCCCTCGTCAATCACTTATCATGAGACAATCACCCCCAGTGGGTTACTGTGAGACGACATACTTGTTTAAAGAGTGCAGTGTCATCCTCCCCACATGATTCTCAAGAAATAGCAAGGCTAATGAAGATAGTCAACGTAGCTCTCTAGTTGATGACCGCAATTCCCCCACACCACCATCACAGGTGCCTGCTCTAACTTCGCACTGTGATATGTGGTTGCATGTTGCATACGGTGTCTAGCTTGTAATGCTTATAATTAGGGTAAATTACATCTGCTTAGTTTACACATTATACCTGTGAATATGACATGCCTTCCTATTTTTGGTACACACTACATCTATGTGTTAACCTTGTTCTTACATGAAACTACCTCTCTTTTGTATCCTGCATCAATCACTTACGACGAGTCACCTTTATTCGTTGCATATTGCATATTATTTCTAGCCTGTTGCCATGTATTGCTTCTAATTTGGTCAAATATTTGTTAGGGCACCCTTTTAATTTGGCAGAGTGATATTGGTTTCATCTTTCATATGGTTTCTAGCTTGCATTGATTCTAACAAGTTCAAGCACCTTGTGCTTAGTTTACACTTTATACATCATACATGTCAATATGTCACGTCGTCTTGTTTTTCATACATATTCCATCCTCCTATCATGCGGATGCCTTACATGAAAGTAGTGTTCATCAGTATCATGCATCAATGAGTTCTGAAGAGCAAATTTTATTCCTTTTTCTTGTGGGTTTGACTTGACAAGGCAAAATCAAGACAGAGGAAGGAAAATAGTAAGGAAGGTGATGATGGTGGTCCTCTGCAGCAACGTAAACGGAGCATCTATACCGATTATCCTTGTACTGATAGTGCATTACAAGGTCCAAGTCTCTGCTCCCCTACTCCACCATCCAAGGTGCTTGCTCTAACTTGGCAGTGTGATATCTGGTTGCATGTTGGATATGGTGTCTAGCTTGTATTGCTCCTAATTAGTGTAAACTGCATATGCTTAGCTTACACATGATATGTGTGAATATGACACGCTTTCCTGTTTTTGGTACATACTATATCTGTCTATCACACCATGTTCTTACATGAAACTACTCTTCTTGTGTATCCTGCATCAGTCACTTATGATGGGACACCTTTAAGTTGGTAGTGTGATATTGGTTTGCGTCTTGAATATGATTTCTAGCATGTATTGCTTCTAGTTTGATGAAAGCCACCTATGACGAGACAGTTTTAACTTGGCAGAGTGATATTGATTGCACCTTTCATATGGTGTCTAGTTTGTAGTGCTTCTAATTTGTTGAAGTGCCTTCTGCTTAGTTACCACATCATAGGTGTGAATATGTCAAGCCGTCCATTTTTTCGTACATATTCCATCCTCGTATCATGACTTTGCCTTTCATCAGAGTAGTGTTCGTTAGTATCATGCATGAATGAGTTCTGAAGAGTGAATTATATTCCTTTTTCTTGTCGGTTTGACCTCACAATGCAAAATCAATAAAGCTGAAGGAAATTGGCAAGGCATTGGATGATGGTGGTCCTTCCGAGCAACTGAAACGGAGGTTCTCTATAGATTCTACTCCGCCATCCTCCCAACAAGATTCACAAGACAACGCAAGGCTAGACAGTCAACGTAGCTGTGTAGATGATGAGCACATCTCCCCTACTCCACCATCACAGGTGCTTGCTCTAACTTGGCACTATTATATGTGGTCGCATGTTGCGTATGATGTCTAGCTTGTACTATTGCTTCTAACTTTGTTGAATTGCATCTGCTTACTTTACACATAATGCGTGTGAATATGACATATGTTCCTTGTCGGGACCCCGATCCTAAGTCACACCGATCTAGCATGTAACACATCATATCACTTTGAGGCCTCACGCACGGTATTCCCACGGGTGCCACCTTACCTGGCCCGGGACCGTTTGTGCCTTTTGGCTCACGTATATGATAGTGTCGCTAGCATCCATATGACAGAGAACCCGGGCCGACATGACTAGTCATAAACCCCAAGTGGCACTAACTTACAGGGATAGGCATACATGACCCAGCAACGAACGTGTCGGTCATCAGCGAGTGAATCCGGGTTGTAGCAACTGGGCTAATAGGACTCCGGGAACCCGGGCTGTAGCAGGCTAGCAGGACTCCGGTAGACACCGCGTGACATTTTCCCGAAGGGACAGACATAGGGACGAAGAATGACACATGCCGACCAGTCTAAGTGTTCCGTAGCAGTAGCAGCTGGGCTAACAGGACTCCGATAATCCGGGCTATAGCAGACTACCATGGCTCAGTGGAAGCACTAGACTACATTTCCCCATAAGAAAGGCTACCAAGGATAGACAACTAGGTTGTCGGATCCCACACATAGCAATACACGTCACACGTATGCATAACATGCAAGTATGTGTTTTACAACACGGCATCACAACATAACTCAAACTCATATAGATAAAGGACCAGAAGAGCCACATAGCATTTGATACAAACAGGGGTCTCATGACCCATCATTCAGAGCATACAAGCAACGGAAGCATTACATGTCTGAGTACAGACAACTACAAAAGGAAAAGGCTGATAAGCCTGACTATCTACAAGACCCTCCCAAGGGTACAAGATCGTAGCTGAGGTAACAAGCTAGTCGTCGAAGTCCATGCAGAACTACTACTGAGACAGAAGTCTCATCTGGAAAAACATTAAGCAACGTGAGTACAAAGGTACTCAGCAAGACTTACATGAGATCCTATCATACATGCATTAGTTTCAAGAAGGCAATGTGCGGTTCAGTTGCAGCAAGCCAGCTTTGACTCAGTGGCTATCCTGTTATACGACTACAAGTAACTTCTTTGAGGTGAGAAAGCGCACACGAGTCCACTAATCACCACATCAATACACTACTATGGATTCATTCCCGTCTCCCTATGAGAAGGCCATGCATAGTACTCACACTTGTCTTGAGCATTTTAGAGTATCCACTTCAAGTTGTCTATGTACCACGTAAGCATCCAAGAAGTCCATAACTGCGGACCCAGCTATTCGAATGGATCATGATAACCCTGCAAGGGTGTACTTATTCACACACGCTCTCGCCACTTACCGCCATGTACACGTCATGTATCTCAGCAACCTTCAAGCGGAAGACTGGCGAGGGTGCCGGCCATGACCTGACTAACCACGCAAGACTCCAGTCCAGGTTTATCGCCTATTCGGGTTCCATCCGCAAGGAGATCCGGCCGGGGTTTCACTCACGGCCCCAAACGATGTGTGCAGGATTCCCTAGCCCACCTCGCCGGATGGATCTACGCTTGGTACACTGTGCCACTTGTGCCTAGTCTGTCCCCAGCCCACCTGGCCGGTGCCACTTGGTAGACTACTAGCACTCCCTACAAACACCAGAAACTATTTGCAACTCCTGGACCGAGATCAAGTTGGTTAATAAGTCGAGAGGGGCACTTAAGCATTCCAATGCATGGTAGTAGCTAGTCATTGGACAACATACACAGAACTCGGTGCTTAAGGACGGTTCCAGTGAGACAACCCACCATGTACTCCTACATGGCCTCTCACCGCTACCTTTACCAAATCGTGTTCACACACTTAACTCTCAACACCAGAACATATCGTAACACTCCAATTCATTCCCAATGAATTAGACCTAGCACAGCTCTAAGCAATAGCAAGCATGGCATGGTAGGAACACAACATGGCTCAATCAACTCCTACACATGCTAGTGGGTTTCAACTATTTACTGTGGCAATGACAGGTCATGCAGAGGAATGGGTTCAGCTACCGCAACATAAAGTAGAGTTGAATCGTTGTTGTCCTAATGCAATAAAAGAGAGCAGGAGCGAGAGAGTGGTATTGTATCGGAATGAACAAGGGGGTTTGCTTGCCTGGTGGATCAACAGGGGCACTACTCCTCAGATAGGTACTCTGGAGCACTCTCCGGAGCAGGACCTATCGAGAAGGAACGGTGCCGACAATCAAAACACAAGCAGATGCAACAATATGATGCATGAACAAGGCATGAATATGTGATGTTGTTTGAGGCATGAAGATGTGATGTTGTTTGAGCTAATGCCACTAGCAGTTATTTGGATGAAGTCCATTTGAACCAAAGGTTCAAATGCAACTCCAAAATAAGCTCTTATAAATTCCATTTATATATTTTTCACTTATACAGTAGTATAAGTTGGTTTTTCATGCATGAAACTAGTACGGATGGATAGATTGAATTTTTCTGATAATTTTTCATATATAAATTATTTCAATCTGAGCTACGGTTAAATTTCTATGACTTTTTGAAGTTTATATCATTTTCTGGAATTTCTTGATTTCTTTTTAAACCAGAAAAGAATAATTGTGTCAGCATTGTGTCATACCTGCGTCAGCATTGCGTCAATGACGCTGACCAGGTCAAACATGACGTGTGGGGTCCACACATTAGTGTCATAGGTTAAACAGGGGGGTTAACTTATCCTAATTACAGGATTAGTGGTGTTGGGGCCCACTGGTCAGTGTCAGGGGTTAGGTTAGGTGGTGATTAGCACTAAGCTAATCACCTGACAACGGGGCCCACCTGACGGACCGGCGAGGTCAAACCAGTCAAACCCATCGGAGTTTAGCTGCCTGCGAGGCCGAACGCGGCGGAGGGGCACGAGATTCGCCCTCCGGTGACCATTCGGACGGCGGAGACCACGGGCGAGGAGCTGAGCCTTGTCCGCGTCGGTTGGAGCAAGCGGGAGGCGTGGGGGTGTCGGAGCTCGCCGAAACGAGCTCGAGGCGGCGGCCGGAGCACAGCCAAGTGTGCGCGCAGCGTTGCTGTGCACGGCAGGAGATGCAGAGGGCCTCTACGGCCTCCTGGCATCACCAGGAGCACGGTGACGCGCATGGTTGCGGGCTGCGGTGGCCAGGGCGACGACAGCGACATGGTCGGCGGCGAGGAGCTACGGCCGTGGTGTCAGACGAGGCTATGGCGCGCGAACGGCTAAACGGAGAGAGGGGGAAGGAGCATAAGCTCACAATGCTCTCGACGGCGTCGTCAACGAGCTTGGGGATGCACTGGAGGCGGCGGGGCAGTGAAGGTGATCTCCGGTGGCCGGAGATGAAGACGATGGCAACGACGGCTCTCCAGGGCTTCCCATGTCGCGTGGCTCGATGGAGAGGTAGACGGAGACGTGGCGGAGCTTCCGAGCTTGTCGGAGAGGTGAGGACGTGGCGTTGGGCACGGCAACGGCGAGCGGTGGCGACGTGGCGCTCGGGCGGGTGAGAGAGCAAGCGGCAAAGAAGGCGATGAGCACGGGAGAGAGTGAGAGGGGTGCGGGGCAGCGTGTGGCGTCGCCCAGGGCATCCAGGCGACGAGGAGGAGGACAGGCAGGCAGGTGGCATGGGGAGGTGCGCGCGCGTTGGCCACACGCCCCTGGCCTCCTGGCGGGAGGTGGAGGACGACTGGCACGGCCAGTTGGCTGGGCTGGCCTGCCGGGCCGCACAGTGCCAGGCTGCAGGTAAGTTTTTCCATTTTGTTTTCCTTTCTATTTTTTGACATTTGTTTCTGATTTAGTAAAATACTAAACCAATTTATTTTCTTCTGAAAATTAGTGTAGGAACTAATTGGATTATTCCAAAGCCCCACAGTAAAAATTAGAATTATTGGACATATATAATATATATAACATATATATATCCTATGAAAATATTTACTAGATTAACTCAAATGGCCAAAAATAAATACTTCTGAGCTCCCAAAAATATTGGTTGCAATTTTACCGTTGTCCAATATTTTTAGAGAAAAACAGGAACATTTTCTTGGGCCAAATTGAAACAATTTTTATCCTGATCATTTTCAAAAAGATTTTTGAGGGTTTCACATGTCCCCAATTCAAATTCATTTGGATTTTAAACATGATGCACATACGAAGGGCTAGCCTAGGTCATACTAGAACTAGGGATGTGACATTCCTGTTTCTAGAACAAACTATATCTGATCACACGATGTTCTTACATCAGACTACTGTTCTTGCATATCCCGCATGAGTCACTTATAATAAGGCACCTTTAAGTCGCCACTGTGATATTGGTTGTGTCTTGCATATGATTTCTAGCATGTACTACTTCTAATTTGTTGAAATGCCATACAGTTTGAACTTGGCAGAGTGATATTGGTTGCATCTTTCATATGGTGTCTAGCTTGCAGTGCTTCTAATTTGTTGAAATGCCTTCTGCTTAGTTACCACATCATAGGTGTGAATATGTCACGCCATCCTGTTTTTCATACATATTCCATCCTCGCATCATGTGTTTGCCTTTCATCCGAGTAGTGTTCGTCAGTATCATGCATGAATGAGTTCTGAAGAGCGACTTTTATTCCTTTTTCTTATCGGTTTGACTTCACAATGCAAAATCATTACAGCTGAAGGAAATTAGTCCGGCAGTGGATGATGGTGGTCCTTCGGAGCAACTCAAACAGGGGGTCTCTACAAATTCTACTCCGCCATCCTCCCAACAAGATTCGTAAGACAACACAAGGCTGTACAGTCAACGTAGTTGTGTAGATGATGAGCACATCTCCCCTACTCCACCATCACAGGTGCTTGCTCTAACTTGGCACTATTATATGTGGTTGCATGTTGTGTATGATGTCTAGCTTGTATTGCTTCTAATTTTGTTGAATTGCGTCTGCTTACTTTACATATAATTCCTGTGAATATGACACGTGTTCCTGTTTCTAGAACATACGTGTACATGATGAGCACATCTCCCCTACTCCACCATCACAGGTGCTTGCTCTAACTTGGAACTGTTATATGTGGTTGCGTTTTCCGTATGATGTCTAGTTTGTATTGCTTCTGATTATGTTGAATTGCATCTGCGTAGCTTACAACTTATACCTGCAACGATCACTTACCCATAGGACACATTTAACTTGGGAATGTGATGTAGGTTGCATCTTGCATTGTCTTCTAGCTTGTACTGCTTCTAATTTCTTGAAATGGCACTTACAATGAGACACTTTTTACCTGATAGAGTGATATTGGTTGCATGTTCATATGGTGCCTAGCTTTCATTTCTTCTAATTTTGTTGAAATGCCTTCCGCTTACTGTTTTTTCATACATATTCCATCCTCCTATCGTATGTGTGAATATGAAACACTGTCTTTTTTGTATATATTCCATCCTCCTATCCTGCGCTTGCCTTACATCAAAGTAGTGTTCGTCTGTATCATGCATGAACCAGTTATGCAGAGCTAATTTTATTCATCTTCTTCTGGTTTTGACTTCATAAGGCAATATCAGAAAAAAGGAAGGAAAAGAGTAAGTTAGGGGATGTTGGTGGTCCTCCGCACCAACGCAAACAGAGACTCTCTAGATTTGCCACTGCTACTGCTAATGAAGTTGAAGTCCCAAGTCTACATGATGAGTTCATCTCCCGTACTCCACCACCGCAGGTGCTTGCTCTAAGTTGACAGTGTGATAATTGGTTTCATGTTGCAAATGTTGTCTAGCCTGTATTTCTTCTATTTTGATTAAATTGCACCTGCTGAGTTTATACGTTATACATGTGCATATGACATGGCGTTCTATGTCTAGAATACACTACCATACCATGTTCTTACATCAAAGTACTGCTGTTGTGTATCCCACATCAGTCACTCGTGATTGGACGCTTTTAACATGGCAGTTTGATAGTGGTTGCATCTTGCATTGATTTCTATGTTGTACTGCTTCTAATTTTTCGAATTGCCACTTATGACAAGACACTTTTAACTTGGCAGAGTAATATTGGTTGCATCTTTCATATGGTGTCTAGCTTGCATTACTTCTATTTTCTTGAAAATCCTTTTGCTTAGTTTACACATCGTAGCTGTGAATATGTCATGACGTCCTGTTTTTCTTACATATTCCATCCTCATACGGTTGTCTTACATCAAAGTATTGCTTGTCTGTATCATGCATCAATGACTTCTGAAGAGCAATTTTATTCTTTTGTGTTGTGGGTACGGCTTGACATGGCAAAGTCAAAAAAGAGCAAGGAAAATAGTATAGTAGGGAGTGGTGTTACTCGTCAGGAGAAACGGAAAAGGATCTGTCGTCTAGATTCTGCTGGTACTTATAGTGCAGTAGAAGGTCCAAGTCCATCGGCTAAATCTACAAACACAGTATCACCTGCTCCACTAGCTGCAGCATCCGCTTCAACTGTACCAGCATCTCAACAAGTTACTCGTTCGTTTCCTCCGGAACTGGCTAGTTCCCAAGCTGCCTTCACACCTAACACTACTTTCGAAGCACTGCTGACACAACAGGACTTGGCAAGATCAGATGAACCTCGTGAGCATCAACACCAAGACGGTACCTAACCGAGTCAAGTTGCAGTTGCATGCTCCTTTATATGTACTCTCACAATTTGATGTACACTAACACTTTCCATATTCGTTGTTGAACTAGCACCACGGCGCGAGCGGAAATAGACATCAGGGATAATGCTTGACAAATTAACAAAATATAAAGGGGGAAGAATGGAGATCCATTTTGAGGCAGGTTTAAAAAGACCACATGATGCTACAGAGTCAGCCAAGTTACTATCAGAGGCAACCGTTGCCGTTAGGTGTCATGCACGTATCCTCCCAACGTGGATCCAGTACAGGAATGAGAAAGACAATACCCAGTTTAACACCTTCCTTGACCATTTATCCATAAGTAATGTTATTCATCGCAATTAGTAATATTGTCTTGCTCTGTCCCATACTTTCTAGCTTCCTCCTAATAGGACTCACATTCTTTTTTCAACAGATGAGGTTCAAGTTGGATCCGAAAGATGATGCAACTAAACAAGCATGCACTCATGTTTTTCAGTCTGCTCTGTGACAGTATCGGTACCGCCTTAGAAAATATCACTTTGAACGCAACACTAACAATGAAATCACCCAAACATCTCCAATGGAATATATTACAGATGAAGACTGGACAACCCTCGTTAAACACTGGTCTGATCCAAAGTATCAGGTAGGCTATATGTATTTGATCAGACCACATATTGAAGTTGTATTTATGTATGTGCCTTACAAGTGTATCTTCTTCTAGGCTAACTGTTTGAAGAACAAGACCAACCGTTCTAAAGTGAAATTCCAACAGACAACATGATCTCGTAGCTATATTGCATACTGTGAGGCTCTTGTAAATAGCTGCTACTTCCTTCTTTTTTCTGTGCCATATTATCGTATCTATATTGACTTGTTCCAAATACAGAGGAAAGCCTGTGCGGACCAAAAAGAACCTGAACCGAATGCAGTGCAAATCTTCAAGGATTGCCACACCAGCAAGATGAAGGGCATGAGCACACCAGTTCAAGCCGCGGTTGTAATTCCTTACTCCTCCTGCCTTTGAACTGATTGGTACTGTGATGTGTTCATTTAACTACTTGGTTTGCATCCAATGTCAGTTACTCTGTTCACTTTTATACATAGTTGTCTTAACGTATCATTTCACCTTACATGGTTTAAAAGAGATGAAGGATATTCTTTTAGTCTTGATCTAAAATCTAGTTGTTATGTTCATGTGCGCACACAATGATAAAATAGCCTGTTTGTTTTATATCTGTTTGCCCATGATATGAATGATGTCATACTATGTTCATCCTACTTTAAACCATGTCTCTTTATCCCTAGATGTCAACAAATGTGAGGAAATAGACAATACAATAGGCATGCTACATGGACATATGTTCCAAAGTGATTTTATTATGTAGTTGGCACTACAATACATGCTAATGTATTACAACAGTTCAACAAAATTAGTTATGTATAAACATGTAATCTACTTTGTTTGTTTTTGTCTCATTAGTAACTTATCTGGTACACTAATCTAAAAGTTCAAACATTCAGGAAGCTATGGAACAAATGATTGAACAGCCACAACCACCTGAAGGTGACGAGGCTACCGCAGGCACAATGTCACCTCTTGCTGCAGTGCATCAGTATCTCTCCACTAATAGTGCAAAAAAGCACCTTCTTGCGTAATTCTGGGTTGGTTGTCAAGGTAACCTCGTCCAAATCGCCTACTGAACAAAATATTCCTGCTAGACAGAGTGATATATATGTGCTCCAGACACAAGTCCAATCCCTAATGGACGTTGTTTTGGAAATAAGAATAGTGGTTGACAAATGTCGTCAAGATATGAATGGTTTTGAAACCATACTATCAAACATTCGCTTCGTTATTCAAGAGCAATGGTGGAAAAAAGGTGAAGATCGTGCTGCTCCATCAGATTCTACAGCCTGAAACATTAGCACTCAGGTCAAATGATCTGTGCTTCTATACATCTGATGGAGCTTTTATCTGCAAGGACTGTAAACTTTATGCCAACATGCCTTTTGTTGTATGGTTGGACTTTATTTTGTTGTGATACAGCATTTATGATGCTGCCAAAGGCTGCAGTAATTACGACACTATTTTTGTATAGTGTAGGTTTACCTTAGTAATGTATTCGGCCGAAAGCTTCGTAGGAGCCCAACATGCCAACATTCGTCGGGCCCATTCCAATTGGGATAAAAACGATTACGGGCCGAAGTTTGCATGTAGCCCACTAAAAATATCTGGGCCTAAATCATCATAAGCTTTCATATTTTTCTGGTAGGCCTATGCCCATAGTGGGCCTTTAACAGGCCTAAACATAATTTGGGCCCTCAGTAACAATAGGCCGTTTACAGGTGTAAATATCTCGAGCCCATAAAAAACATGGTCCTTTAATAGACTGAAAGTGAGATTGGGCCCTGATTGTGCCAAATAACCCACTGGTCTTAGCAGGCCGAAATGGTGGCCCATTTACGATGCGGATCTTTCACAGGCCGAAATTCGTACGGGCCGTAAACGCGCCGACCTAATACATGGGCCTTTAACAGGCCGGAAGTTCGCTCGGGCTAGATAATTGTCATTTTTATATGGGCCGTTAATGGGCCCGATGTGACGTTGGGCCATATATGGCCCATGGATTTCGTCCGACGTTACATGCCGAAAATCACAACAGGCCGAAAGTGGCCCAAATCTATAGTGGGCCTCTAACAGGCCGAATGTCAGACATGGCCGAATATGACCCAAATCCTTCATGGCCGTTTATGGGCCAAAAGTTTCAATAGCCTGTAAATGGGCCCAAATGAAGCAGGACCTTTAATAGGCCGGAAATACACCGGGCCATAAGTCGGCCCATATACTTAGCGGACTGTTAACGGGCCAGAAGTGACCATGGGGTGCGATGATGACAAGTTTAGGACAGGCCATTGACGGGCCGATTTGACACTAGCCGTACGGGCCTTAACTAAGAATGTCGGGCCTTTAGCTGGGCCGGTGTAACACCCATGATGTGGCTATATCTCCCACGTGTCGAAGCACGACTTAGAGGCATAACCGCATGGTAGTTTAGTCGCAAGTGGGGTAATCTTCACACAATCCCATGTACTGAATAAGAAAGGGATAAAGAGTTGGCTTACAATTGCCACTTCACACAAATAAAAAGTTAAACATACATCATCCAAAGTACAATCAAGGTCCGACTATGGAACCAAAATAAAAGAAGACAACCCCAAATGCTAGATCCTCGATCGTCCCAACTGGGCTCCACTACTGATCAACCGGAAAAGACAAATAACAATGACCAAGATCTTCTTCGAGCTCCCACTTGAGCTCGGTTGCGTCACCTGCACTGGTATCATCGGCACCTACAACTGTTTGGAAGTATATGTGAGTCACGAGGACTCAGCAATCTCACACCCGTGAGATCAAGAATATTTAAGCTTATGGGTAGGATAAGGTAATGAGGTGGAGCTGCAACAAGCACTAAGCATATATGGTGGCTACCATACGCAAATAAGAGCGAGAAGAGAAGCAACACAACGATCAAGAAGCTAGAAGTGATCAAGAAGTGATCCTGAAACTACTTACGTTCAAGCATAACACAAGACCGTGTTCACTTCCCGGACTCCGCCGAAAAGAGACCATCACGGCTACACACGCGGTTGATGCATTTTAATTAAGTCAAGTATCAAGTTCTCTACAATCGGACATTAACAAATTCCCATCTGCCACATAACCGCGGGAACAGCTTTCGAAAGTTTATATCCTGCAGGGGTGTCCCAACTTAGCCCATCACAACCTCTCACGGTCAACGCAGGATATTCCTTCTCCCGGAAAGACCCGATCAGTCTCGGAATCCCGATTACAAGACATTTCGACGATGGTAAAACAAGACCAGCAAAGCCGCCCGATGTGCCAACAATCCCGATAGGAGTCGCACATATCTCGTTCTCAGGGCAACACCAGATGATACTAGCTACGAGTAAAACTAGCCCTCAAGTTTCCTCGAGGTGGCCCTGCAGGCAGCTCGGTTCAGACCAACACTTAGAGAAGCACTGGCCCGGGGGTTAAAATAAATATGACCCTCGGGATAATTACTCCCAGGGGAAAGGTATAGGTTGTTAGGCAAATTTAAAACCAAGGTTGGGCCTTGCTGGAGGAGTTTTATTCAAAGCGAACTGTCAAGGGGTTCCCATAACACCCAACCGCGTAAGGAACGTAAAATCAAGGAACATAACACCGGTATGACGGAAACTAGGGCGGAAAGAGTGGAACAAAACACCAGGCATAAGGCCAAGTCTTCCACCCTTTACCAAGTATATAGATGCATTAATTAAAATAAGAGATATTGTGATATCCCAATATATCCATGTTCCAACATGGAACAAACTTCAACTTCACCTACAACTAGCAACGCTATAAGAGGTGCTGAGCAAAAGCGGTAACATAGCCCAACAACGGTTTGCTAGGAAGGTGGGTTAGAGGCTTGACATGGCAATATGGGAGGCATGATATGACAAGTGGCAGGTAGCGTGACATAGCGAAAGAACGATCAACTAGCAAGCAAAGATAGAAGTGATTTCGAGGTTATGGTCATCTTGCCTGAGATCCGCAAGGAAGAAGAACGATTCCATGAAGAAGACAAGCGGACGTAGTCAAACAAATCCTCACAACTCCGGAACGAAATTGAAGCTAACGAGAGAAGCAACTCAGAAAAAAGCAAGCAACATAGTAAACAACCATCACATAAGCATGGCATGATGCTCAACCAAGTATGATGCACGTCCGGTTCAAATATGCATGGCATGGCAAAGTGCAACAACCAAAACTACAAATTAGGTGGAGCTCAATATGCAGAGAGTTGCATATTGACGGAACACCACATCAATTATTTACTTCTCTCTCGTTTATGTACCTAACAATATTAAATGTTGTTAAACATGGCAAGAGGTAAAGCATAATAAAACTACCTATCTAGGCAAGTTTAAATGAGGCTGGAACAACAAGCAACAAGTACGGAAAAATCCTCATGTGCATATTATGAATTTGGTACTATTCTGCCCTAAACACAATTTTAGAGTTGTTAAACATGCAAGGTAGAGCCACCGTGTTAAACTAGGCATTTTTCTACCCCATTTACATATAAAGTTTATTTAAAACGGAGCTACGGTTAATTAGTTATGAAATAAACCATTTTAACATGGCAATATGCAAATTAAAGCAAACAACAAGTTAAACATTTTTAACATGGATAAAAGTTGTATATTATGAAACTACACAAAATTGTAAGCATTTTACATATATAAAACATTTTAATCCGATGCACGATTATGTAGTTGTGAGCATTTCAATATGATGGAATTTTCTGTAAATGTGAAATGACCAGGTTAATTGATAAATTCACAGAACGGAAAAAATGTATTTGGGCCGAAACTGAGATCTGGCCAACGTGGGGCGATGCTCGAGCGCTCGAACGAGGATGCGGCAGAAGGCAGGAACTCCGGCTGGCGAGGGCGTGGCTTGGGAGGCGAAGAGGAAGGTCGATGAGAGGCGAGCGGCGACGAAGCTGGCAGGACGTGAAAGAGCAGGCGGGGCGGCGTGGGACTTGGCGGTCAACGTGGCAGGGGCGGCTTCCTCTGTCTGCTCCCGACAGAAGGATGCAGCGCGGCGCGGAGCAGCGCTTGGCAGCAGCACGAAGACGACGGCAGCGACGCGCAAGGCGGGCAGGGGTGGCCGGCGGTCAACGAAGATGGCTGGGACCAGGCGAATCTGACTGGAGAAGGTGGCCGGCGGGCTGGAGCTCGGGACGGGCGCGTCGCTTGGGCGTGCGGCGAGGAGGGAGCGCAGGGACGCAAGGCGGCTCCCGCAAAGAAGGTGGCGAGGTGAGGAGGGGCTCCGGCGTCATCAGTTCCTGGGGCGGCGCGGATCAGAAGCAAAGCGGGCTCCAATCCATGGCGGGGACAGTAGGCGTCGGGCAGAGGTGGCACCCGAGGGCTTGAGCGAGGCAACGAGGAGGAGGTTGCGCTGGCTGCTATGGTTCGAGGAGGGCCACAGGGAGTGGTGCTGGTTGCTGCTGTTCCGGCGGGCAGTGGCTTGCGATCAACGGTGGGAGCGGGGACGAGGAAGCGGGGGCGGGTGAGCTCTGCTAGATCTCGTGAAGATCAAGCGAAAGCGCGGGAGCTTGGCAGCAGAGGGAGCCGAGGATAGCTACGGGGGTGGATTTGGTGGTGGATGAAAGGGAGGAGCAAAGGAGGCGGCGACTGGGTGGCGCTGAAATCCAGGGAGGTGGTCGGAGGCTGCTGGGGGTGGGGATGGATCCTGAGGGAATCTCGAGTGGGTGGAGGAGGCGAGGAGGATTGGTGGATGGAATGGATGGAACAATGCTACCTCTTGAGCACTGTGTTGGTTTTCCCTTGAAGAGGAAAGGGTGGTGCAGTAAAGCAGCGTTAGTATTTCCCTCAGTTTTTGAGAACCAAGGTATCAATCCAGTAGGAGACCACGCGCGAGTCACCTTGTACCTACACAAACAAATAAGAACCTCGCAACCAACGCGATAAAGGGGTTGTCATTCCCTTCACCGCCACTTGCAAGAGTGAGATCTGATAGAGATAATAATAATAATAAGATAAATATTTTTGGTATTTTTATGATATAGATTGAAAGTAAAAGATAGCAAAATAAAGTAGATTGGAAACTTGTATGATGGAAAATAGACCCGGGGGCCATAGGTTTCACTAGTGGCTTCTCTCAAGATAGCATAAGTATTACGGTGGGTGAACAAATTACTATCGAGCAATTGATAGAAAAGCGAATAATTATGAGAATATCTAGGCATGATCATGTATATAGGCATCACGTCCGAGACAAGTAGACCGAAACGATTCTGCATCTACTACTATTACTCCACACATCGACCGCTATCCAGCATGCATCTAGAGTATTAAGTTCATAAGAACAGAGTAACGCCTTAAGCAAGATGACATGATGTAGAGGGATAAACTCATGCAATATGATGTAAACCCCATCTTTTTATCCTCGATGGCAACAATACAATACGTGTCGTTTCCCTTTGTGTCACTGGGATCGAGAACCGCAAGATTGAACCCAAATCTAAGCACTTCTCCCATTGCAAGAAAGATCAATCTATTAGGCCCAACCAAACTAATAATTCAAAGAGACTTGCAAAGATAAACCAATCATACATAAAAGAATTCAGAGAAGATTCAAATATTGTTCATAGATAAACTTGATCATAAACCCACAATTCATCGGATCTCAACAAACACACCGCAAAAGAAGATTACATCGAATAGATCTCCAAGAGAATCGAGGAGAACTTTGTATTGAGATCCAAAGAGAGAGAAGAAGCCATCTAGCTACTAGCTATGGACCCGAAGGTCTGAAGTAAACTACTCACACATCATCGGAGGGGCCATGGAGTTGATGTAGAGGCCCTCCGTGATCAATGCCCCCTCCGGCGGACCTCCGAAAAAGGCCCCAAGATGGGATATCTTGGGTACAGAAGGTTGCGGCAGTGGAAATAGGGTTTCGTGGTGCTCCTGGATGTTTGCGGGGTATGTGAACATATATAGGAGGAAGAAGTAGGTCGGTGGAGCTACGAGGGGGAGGGCATGCCCAGGGGGTAGGCGCGCCCCCCTGCCTCGTGGCTGCCTCGTTGATTGCTTGACTCCACTCCAAGTCCTTTGGATCATGTTTGTTCCAAAAATCACGTTCCCGAAGGTTTCATTCCGTTTGGACTCCATTTGATATTCCTTTTCTATGAAACACTGAAATAGGTAAAAAAACAGCAATTTGGGCTAGGCCTCCGGTTAATAGGTTAGTCCCAAAAATAATATAAAAGTGTAAAATAAAGCCCATTAACATCCAAAACATATAATATAATAGCATGGAACAATCAAAAATTATAGATACGTTGGAGACGTATCAGCATCCCCAAGCTTAATTCTTGCTCGTCCTCAAGTAGGTAAATGATAAAAACAGAATTTTTGATGTGGAATGCTTTCTAGAATATTCTTCAATGTATTTTACTCTATTGCGGCATGAATGTTCAGATCCGAAAGATTCAAGATAAAAGTTTATTGTTGACATAAAAATAGTAATACTCAAAGTATGTTAATCAAGCAATTATGTCTTATCAAAATACCATAGCCAAAGACAACTTATCCCTACAAAGTCATATAGTTTGGCCATGCTTCATTTTCGTCACACAAAATGCTCTCATCATGCGCAACCCTGATGACAAGCCAAGCAATTGTTTCATACTTAGCCTTTTCAAACTCTTTCAACTTTTACGCAATATATGAGCGCGAGCCATGGACATAGCACTATGGGTGGAATAGAATATGATGATTGAGGTTGTGTGAGAAGACAAAAAGGGAGAAAGTCTCACATTGACGCGGCTAATCAATGGGCTATGGAGATGCCCACCGATTGATGTCAATGCAAGGAGTAGGGATTGCCATGCAACGGATGCACTAGAGCTATAAATATATGAAAGCTCATTAAAGAAACTAAGTGGGTGTGCATCCAACTCGCTTGCTCACGAAGACCTAGGGCATTTGAGGAAGCCCATCATTGGAATATACAAGCCAAGTTCTATAAAAAATTCCCACTAGTATATGAAAGTGAAAAAATAAGAGACTCTCTATCATGAAGATCATGGTGCTACTTTGAAGCACAAGTGTGGAAAAAGGATAGTAACATTGTCCCTTCTCTCTTTTTCTCTTATTTATTTATTATTAATTTATTATTTGGGCCTTCTTTTTTTCTTTTGGCCTCTTTTCTTTCTCTTTTTTTTTCTCTTTTTTTCGTCTGGAGTCTCATCCCGACTTGTGAGGGAATCATAGTCTCCATCATCCTTTCCTCACATGGGACAATGCTCTAATGATGATCATCGCACTTTTATTTTCTTACAACTCAAGAATTACAACTCGATACTTAGAACAAAATATGACTCTATGTGAATGCCTCCGGCGGTGTACCGGGATTGCGATGAATCAAGAATGACATGTATGAAAAAATTATGAACGGTGGCTTTGCCACAAATACGATGTCGACTACATGATCATGCAAAGCAATATGACAATGATGATGCGTGTCATAATAAATGGAATGGTGGAAAGTTGCATGGAAATATATCTCGGAATGGTTATGGAAATGCCATAATAGGTAGGTATGGTGGCTGTTTTGAGGAAGTATAAGGAGGCTTATGTGTGATAGAGCGTATCATATCACGGGGTTTGGATGCACCGGCTAAGTTTGCACCAACTCTCAAGGTGAGAAAGGGCAATGCACGGTACCGAAGAGGCTAGCAATGGTGGAAGGGTGAGAGTGCGTATAATACATGGACTCAACATTAGTCATAAAGAACTCACATACTTATTGCAAAAATCTACAAGTCATCAAAACCAAGCACTACGCGCATGCTCCTAGGGGGATAGATTGGTAGGAAAAGACCACCGCTCGTCCCCAACCTCCACTCATAAGGAAAGCAATCAAAGAACACCCCCATGCTTCAAATTTGTCATATAACGTTCACCATACGTGCATGCTACGGGACTTGCCAACTTCAACACAAGTATTCATCAATTTCACAATTACTCAACTAGCACACTTCTAATATTACCACCTTTATATCTCAAAACCATCTATCAAGCATCCAACTTCTCTTAGCATTTAAAATTTATAACCAAAGTGAATTACCATGCTGTTCTAAAGGACTCCCAAAATGATATAAGTGAAGCATGAGAGATCAATTATTTCTATAAAATAAAACCACCGCCGTGCTCTAAAAGATATAAGCGAAGCACTAGAGCAAAAACTATATAGCTCAAAAGATATAAGTGAAGCACATAGAGTATTTTAATAAATTCCAATTCATGTGTGTCTCTCCCAAAAGGTGTGTACAGCAAGTATTATTGTGGTAAACTAGAAAACAAAGACTCAAATCATACAAGATGCTCCAAGCAAAACACATATCATGTGGCGAATAAAAATATAGCTCTAAGTAAAGTTACTGATAGACGAAGACCAAAGAGGGGATGCCTTCCGGGGCATACCCAAGCTTAGGATTTTTGGAGTCCTTGGATTTTACCTTGGGGTGACTTGGGCATCCCCAATCTTAGGCTCTTGCCACTCCTTGTTCCATAATCCATCAAATCCTTACCCAAAACTTGAAAACTTCACAACACAAAACTTAAAAGAAAATCTTCGTGAGCTCCGTTAGTAAAAGAAAACAAACCACCACTTCAAGGTACTGTAATGAACTCATTCTTGATTTATATTGGTGTTAAACCTACTGTATTCCAACTTTTCTATGGTTCATAAACTCTATTACTAGCCATAGATTCATCAAAATAAGCAAACAACACATGAAAAACAAAATCTATCAAAAACAGAACAGTCTGTAGTAATATGTATGTTTCGACCACTTCTGGAACCCCAAAAATTCTAAAATAAATTGATGGACGTGAGTAATTTATCTATAATCATCTTAAAAAATAATTAACTAAATATCACTCTCCAATAAAAATGGCAGCAATTCTCGCGATCGCTAAAGTTTCTGTTTTTTACAGCAGGATCAAAAGGACTTTCCCCAATTCTTCCCAACGGTTCTACTTGGCACAAACACTAATTAAACACAAAACACAATCAAAATAGAGGCTAGATAAATTATTTATTACTAAACAGGAGCAAAAAGCAAGCAATAAAAATAAAATTGGGTTGCCTCCCAACAAGCGCTATCGTTTAACGCCCTTAGCTAGGCATAAAAGCAAGGATAGATCTAGGTATTATCATCTTTGGTATTTATCTTTTTAACGGAGTTATGCTCGAATCCAGGAGGTTCCTTAAGTTTCCCTTCATACTCGGAGATTTTTAGATCTAGAGCATCCAAGCGCTTATTGCAAAGTGTAATCAATGTATTCATGCGGTGAAGGTTCCCTCCAACATTTTTAAGAGGTTCAATAGATTTTTGCAATTCGCATAATTTCTCTAAGATTTGGGTCCCCTCAGGAGTTGGTCCCTTCTGGGGGGGAAGTATTCCTACTATCCCTTCTATAATTTCATAAGAAACACTAGGATCAATATCAATAAAATTCCCCTTGGCGGCAAAATCAAGGAGTTGCCTATGGGGTATGGTGAGCCCAATATAAAAATTATGAAGTAAAATCTTAGAGTCTCCCTCTATAGTGCAATCATGATAAGATTTTATCATCCTATACCAAGCATCTTTTAAGTTTTCTCCTTGTCTTTGTTTGAAGTGGAGAACTTCAAAATTGGGTGACAGAGGAGTAGATAAAGGACTAGCCATAACGACGAAGCAAGCGGAAAAGAGGCGAACGGAAAAAGAGGGCGAATAAAACGGCAAGGGTGAAGTGGGGGAGAGGAAAACGAGAGGCAAATGGCAAATAATGTAATGTGAAGGATAAGATTTGTGATGGGTACTTGGTATGTCTTCACTTGGCGTAGATCTCCCTGGCAACGGCGCTAGAAATCCTTCTTGCTACCTCTTGAGCACTGCGTTGGTTTTCCCTTGAAGAGAAAAGGGTGGTGCAGTAAAGCAGTGTAAGTATTTCCCTTGGTTTTTGAGAACCAAGGTATCAATCCAGTAGGAGACCACGCATGAGTCACCTCGTACCTACACAAAAAAATAAGAACCTCGCAACCAACGCGATAAAGGGGTTGTCAATCCCTTCACGCCACTTGCAAGAGTGAGATCTAATAGAGATGATAATAATAAGATAAATATTTTTGGTATTTTTATGATATAGATTGAAAGTAAAGATAGCAAAATAAAGTAGATTGGAAACTTCTATGATGGAAAATAGACCCGGGGGCCATAGGTTTCACTAGTGGCTTCTCTCAAGATAGCATAAGTATTACGGTGGGTAAACAAATTACTGTCGAGCAATTGATAGAAAAGCGAATAATTATGAGAATATCTAGGCATGATCATGTATATAGGCATCATGTCTGAGACAAGTAGACCGAAACGATTCTTCATCTACTACTATTACTCCACACATTGACCGTTATCCAGCATGCATCTAGAGTATTAAGTTCATAAGAACAGAGTAACGCCTTAAGCAAGATGACATGATGTAGAGGGATAAACTCATGCAATATGATGTAAACCCCATCTTTTTATCCTCGATGGAAACAATACAATACGTGTCGTTTCCCTTTCTGTCACTGGGATCGAGCACTGCAAGATTGAACCCAAAGCTAAGCACTTCTCCCATTGCAAGAAAGATCAATCTAGTAGGCCAAACCAAACTGATAATTCGAAGAGACTTGCAAAGATAAACCAATCATACATAAAAGAATTCAGAGAAGATTCAAATATTGTTCATAGATAAACTTGATCATAAACCCACAATTCATTGGATCTTGACAAACAAACCGCAAAAGAACATTACATCGAATAGATCTCCAAGAGAATCAAGGAGAACTTTGTATTGAGATCCAAAGAGAGAGAAGAAGCCATCTAGCTACTAGCTATGGACCCGAAGGTCTGAAGTAAACTACTCACACATCATCGGAGGGGCCATGGAGTTGATGTAGAGGCCCTCCGTGATCAATGCCCCCTCCGGCGGAGCTCCGGAAAAGGCCCCAAGATGGGATCTCTTGGGTACAGAAGGTTGCGGCGGTGGAAACAGGGTTTCGTGGTGCTCCTGGATGTTTGCGGGGTATGTGAACATATATAGGAGGAAGAAGTAGGTCGGTGGAGCTACGAGGGGCCCACGAGGGGGGGCGCCCAGGGGGGTAGGCGCGCCCCCTGCCTCGTGGCCGCCTTGTTGATTGCTTGACGTCCACTCCAAGTCCTCTGGATCACGTTTGTTCCAAAAATCACGTTCCCTAAGGTTTCATTCCGTTTGGACTCCATTTGATATTCCTTTTCTACGAAACACTAAAATAGGCAAAAAACAGCAATTTGGGCTGGGCCTCCGGTTAATAGGTTAGTCCCAAAAATAATATAAAAGTGTAAAATAAAGCCCATTAACATCCAAAACAGATAATATAATAGCATGGAACAATCAAAAATTATAGATACGTTGGAGACGTATCAACCAACTCCTCGGATTAGGGTTGGACCTATTTATAGCAAATCAGATAGTTTAGGGCGGTTAGGTCCCTCCGATCGTAATCGGACGGTCCAAGATAATTAGGTTAGGAGAGTCCAATGAGAAACCGATGATATTTCATAGATGTTTGGGGATGATCCGGACCCAACGGTGACGACTGCCCGGGTCGGGTTGGGGACAACTCTCGGACGTGCACGAGGGGTATGAGCACTGTGCAAGGAGAGGTCAGGTGGTTAGGAGGGGTTTCGGGGCCCACCGATCACAATCGGACGGCTTCGGACGAGAGGGGGGTTAAGCAGGCCTAGGTGGGCTGTGAAGAGAAGGTTGGGCTAAGGTGAGAGGGAAGGAGTGCAGCCCGGCAACTATTTCCGGAGAGCTAAAACGTCCGACATTAGACCGGCAGCGGTGCCGCTATATGTTTAATGGTTGTGCTACCAAACGAGCTCCGAATGCGATGAAACTTGGCAGGCGGTCTACTGACAAAAAACAACACCGCACGCCAACTTTCATCCCAATCCGAGAACATTTTCCGGCCACTTATAAAATAATATTTCAAAGGCGCCGGGGGCGCGTGCAAATGTGTCTACGCTCAGAACGGACAACGGAAAGAACTGGGGAAAACCGGACGGATGCAAGTTTTGAAAACATGATGATGCAATGCACATGATGACATGGCAAGATGCAACACGCAAGAAAAATACATGGCAACGACAGCGAATAACTGGAAGACACCTGGCGCATCGAACTTGGGGCGTTACAACACTCCACCACTATAAGAGGATCTCGTCCCGAGATCTAGGGATGGCACCGGAGGGAAACGGAAGAGGAAGAGAAGAGGTAAAACTAAGTTGCTTCTTTGAAAAATGAGTGAAAACAAAGAACCTTGAGAGGTTGAACAAATAGCAAGAAAGAATACAACAAAGTTGAACAAAGTTGAATACACTCCATTAGAAAAGAGGAACAAGGAACATTACTAGAACCTTGTAGGTTGAAAGACATGAGAAAAAGGGTTGCAATGGACAAGAAGTACATGCAAGCACTCCGATAGAAACGAGATGTACAAGGAACGATAAGGATCAATTATGACAACACTTCGGTTGGAAATGAAGGTAAAGAATATGAACTTGGCAAAATGAAAGCACTTGGATGAGAGTCCGATTAGAAGAAGAATGATAGACACAGCACTCCGGTTAAACAAGATAGAGAAGGACTAAGAATGATATAATTTGGGCAGCACTCCGATTGTAAATGGAAGGAATTGAACATGATCTTGACAAGATGAGAGGATACTTGATGAAATCAACAACACACTGCCTCCGGAACAAATGAATGGAAAGCTAGATGGTTGGAAAGAAAAGAACAGAGAAAACGAATGACAACTCTCGCAAATACAATTGAAAGAGCATGCTTACGAAGAAAAGATTGAACGGAGTTGTTGGAAAATCAACCACGAAAAGAACAAGCTTGTAGCGGGCTTATGGAGAACATCTCAAAACTATGAGGTGAAATTCTGCCACCAACAGAAATAATAGATTGGATTGATATCAACAAGGAGGCGAGAAACTTATTTCACCGGGAGGATAAGGAATACTTGGATCATTGATAGACACCACAATTAACAACATTCCTTAGGGAAAGGCTTTAGGTGAAATATACCCAAGATAACTCCAATGAAGAGATTTATGGATTGGGAAGAGCTCATGCTCGAAGAAATAGATGGGTTTAACTACCTCATTCTTGGCAATTGTTGAATCATGACACACAAAGGGAAATTGTCAAGAATGACATAACACCATCTCAAAAGATAAGGTGGAAAGAATTGCACTTCGGAATGCAAGATGAAGAATGCTTGAACTCCTCAAAAACAAGACATGTGTTGAACACCATGTTTAATTTTGAGTATAGCTTGGCGGAACTTAACTTTGAGATAAACCTTGAAGAACAATTGAAGAATGAAAAGAATCCTTGACGAAACACCACGTAGAGCCTCCATGAAGAACTCCAGTAATAAAAGGATGATAAAAAGAAAGAGAAGTTGAGAACGTAAGGTGAAGCCTTGCGGTGATTTAGATGGAGCTTCGCGACGAGATAAAGCAAGAAGCTTGGAACTCTGGAAAAGAAAAGATGAAGCAACTTGAAACCAAGAATTTCTTCCTCATGAACAAACTCCGGAAGAAGGAATTGAATTTACTCGATGAAACAAGAATAAGAATTACATTATGCTTATCCTTCACCACTTTAAATTGATGACAAGCAACGGGTTTGGCATACTACTTATTCTCGTAGAAAGGATTAAGATGGATATAGCGCCAACTTGGGAAGGTCTTCAATGAACCACCAGTAGGATTTGGAAACAACAAATGAATTGATATGAAAACGAAGGAAGAAGAATCTTGAAAAAACCACTATAAGAATTGAAAATGAAAATAGCAAAGGCACAATTCACCGGGAAGAATTGGAAAACGAAATAAGATACTTGAGGGGATTTAGATACAAGAGAACGAAAAGATCATGAGCTGATTAGAGAATACTTGAATGATGCACCGGTAAGATTTGGAGAACGAGAGCTGAAAGCTGGAATGAATAATTCTGAGATGATGGGCTCCGGAGAATCAAACTGAAAAGACTCCTGAATTGCTCCGGATGGTTGAAAAGAATTCTCACAATCGAAAAACAATTATGAGAGGATGGCATCAAGCTAGAACCACGAATCTTCAAGAGAACGGACCAAGATTTAAGAGAAACTCTTCTTCGATCTTCAAATGTTGAGAATGATGACGAGAAACACCACCAAAAATTGTTGAAATACTCTGGGAAAATGAAAAGCGAAGAGGTTGAGCCAACAATGAAAATAATTCAAAGATCTTGGAGAAACACATATGACTGATGATAATTCATTCTTACGTCAAACTTGGAAAAGAATTTGAGAGTAACTCCGAGAAAATAGAAGAGTCCGGTAAGATCATGGGAAAAGACCTGTTGGTTAGGGCCCACTCAAAAGAAACACCGCTGAACGATTTAAAAGGAAGATTGCATCGGTTGAATTAAATGGCTTGAATGAGATAACAACCTCGAAATAGGTTGAACGAATTACGAATATAAACTTGAATCTTCTGGGATATCTTCAGCACTCTAGATAAACATGAATAGCAAGAGGTGGATGATTAAGAAGTGCGCCGGCATGAGAAAACGTTTAAAACGAGGAAAGGAATATGATCAACAAAGCTTGAATTGAATACATTGGAGAAGAAAAAGAATGAAGAATGATAAACTTGTAGATCATCTTCATGAGAACCACCGGGTAAAAACATTGAGGAAAGAATGAAGAAACTTCACCTCCATAAGATGGATACTTGATTCAGAAATCTGAGTCCTTGAAGAAAAAGGGGTGGGTGGGCGGGAAAACAAAGGCAACTTGGGGACAGATGAAATGAACAATGTTGGGAAAACCGAGAGGTGATATTGCGGATGTTGAAATGATCAGATCCACTTGAAGAGAAACATGCCAGTTGAAAAGGATTGACATGACAATCTCGATTATCATGAAGGATTAGTATTCACATAGAAATATATATATATATATATATATATGAGAACACCACTTAGGAAAAAAGGTATGGAAACACATTTGACATTGGAGCAACTCGAATACCACAACTCAAAATAAAAACAAAGGATTGGCTTGCAGAATAAGCCGGAAACAAACATATGATAGACCCCATATCGTATCATGTGTCTGTCGGAAAGATATCCTACGAGATACTTGAATTCCCACTTATAAACTCTCGAAACTTTCTGGTTATGCAATCAGGTGTTGGGGATACAGGGGAAGCATAATATCTCACCCAAACTAACAATCCCTACATCCAGCTGTATCTATCCTTCAACACATAACCAAGAAACCTTCGGAAATCGTGTACCTCAACCTTCGAAAAGCATCTGTTATACTAGTTATGGCAATACTCCCGAACTCCCGCCCCAGTACTGGGTGGCGTCGAGGTTATCTCACCAACAACTGCATAAAAGAGATTTTCGATGCCGGCAAACTCAGGTATTCCAGAACCGCAACGATAAAATTGTGACGACAACACCTCGGAGCTCAACTCCCCGGGACACTGCCAGAACCCCTAAATGTCAGGAGGCACCAAGAACAATGTTCTCGTCACAAGAATATTGAAACTATTCCAAGATACCCGCGTGATCCTAATTTTTTTTTCGTGAAATTTGAGGAGAGAAAGTCAAAACTTCTATGTCAGGATGCCTCACCGGAGCGATGAAGGGACTGAGGAGTAAAAAGAATCCTACTCTCCGATACATATAATCCTAAGACTCAAAACATTTTTGTTCTAGACTCAACAACGTCAGTGATTCGATCAAGCAGGGGGCTCCTAAGTCAGGGATGGCTCTGATTACCAACTTGTAACACCCATGATGCGGCTATATCTCCCACGTGTCGAAGCATGACTTAGAGACATAACCGCATGGTGGCTTACTCGCAAGTGGGGTAATCTTCACACAATCCCATGTACTAAATAAGAAAGGGATAAAGAGTTGGCTTACAATCGCCACTTCACACAAATAACAAGTTAAACATACATCATCCAAAGTACAATCAAGGTCCGACTACGGAACCAAAATAAAAGAAGACAACCCCAAATGCTAGATCCCCAATAGTCCCAACTGGGCTCCACTACTGATCAACCGGAAAAGACAAATAACAACGACCAAGATCTTCTCCGAGCTCCCACTTGAGCTCGGTTGCGTCACCTACACTGGTATCATCAGCACCTGCAACTATTTGGAAGTATCCGTGAGTCACGAGGACTCAGCAATCTCACACCTGCGAGATCAAGACTATTTAAGCTTATGGGTAGGATAAGGTAATGAGGTGGAGCTGCAGCAAGCACTAAGCATATATGGTGGCTAACATACCCAAATAAGAGCGAGAACAGAAGCAACGCAATGATCGAGAAGCTAGAAGTAATCAAGAAGTGATCCTGAAACTACTTACGTTCAAGCATAACACAAGACCATGTTCACTTCCCGGACTCCGCCGAAAAGAGACCATCACGGCTACACACGCAGTTGATGCATTTTAATTAAGTCAAGTATCAAGTTCTCTACAACCGGACATTAACAAATTCCCATCTGCCACATAACTGCGGGCACAGCTTTCGAAAGCTTATACCCTGCAGGGGTTTCCCAACTTAGCCCATCACAAGCTCTCACGGTCAACGAAGGATATTCCTTCTCCCGGAAAGACCCGATCAGTCTCGGAATCCCGGTTACAAGACATTTCGACAATGGTAAAACAAGACCAGCAAAGCTGCCCAATGTGCCGACAATCCCGATAGGAGTCACACGTATCTCGTTCTCAGGGCAACATCGGATGAGACTAGCTACGAGTAAAACTAGCCCTCAAGTTTCCCCGAGGTGGCCCCGCAGGCAGCTCGGTTCGGACCAACACTTAGAGAAGCACTGGCCCGGGAGGGTTAAAATAAAGATGACCCTTGGGCTAATTACTCCCAAGGGAAAGGTATAGGTTGTTAGGCAAATGTAAAACCAAGGTTGGGCCTTGCTGGAGGAGTTTTATTCAAAGCGAACTGTCAAGGGGTTCCCAAAACACCCAACTGCGTAAGGAACGCAAAATCAAGGAACATAACACCGGTATGACGGAAACTAGGGCGGCAAGAGAGGAACAAAACACCAGGCATAAGGCCGAGTCTTCCACCCTTTACCAAGTATATAGATGCATTAATTAAAATAAGAGATATTGTGATATCCCAACATATCCATGTTCCAACATGGAACAAACTTCAACTTCACATGCAACTAGCAACGCTATAAGAGGGGCTGAGCAAAAGCGGTAACATAGCCCAACAACGGTTTGCTAGGAAGGTGGGTTAGAGGCTTGACATGGCAATATGGGAGGCATGACATGACAAGTGGTAGGTAGCGCGACATAGCGAAAGAACGATTGAGGGAGTCCTGGATTAGGGGGTGTTCGGGTAGCCGGACTATACCTTCAGCCGGACTCCAGGACTATGAAGATACAAGATTGAAGACTTCGTCCTGTGTCCGGATGGGACTTTCCTTGGCATGGAAGGCAAGCTTGGCGATGCGGATATTCAAGATCTCCTACCATTGTAACCGACTTTGTGTAACCCTAACCCTCTCCGGTGTCTATATAAACCGGAGGGTTTTAGTCCGTAGGAAAACTTCATCATACAACAATCATACCATAGGCTAGCTTCTAGGGTTTAGCCTCCTCGATCTCGTGGTAGATCTACTCTTGTACTACCCATATCATCAATATTAATCAAGCAGGACGTAGGGTTTTACCTCCATCAAGAGGGCCCGAACCTGCGTAAAACATCGTGTTCCTTGCCTCCTGTTACCATCCGGCCTAGACGCACAGTTCGGGACCCCCTACCCGAGATCCGCCGGTTTTGACACCGACATTGGTGCTTTCATTGAGAGTTCCTCTGTGTCGTCGCTTTTAGGCCCGATGGCTCCTTCGATCATCAACAACGATGCAGTCCAGGGTGAGACTTTTCTCCCCGGACAGATCTTCGTCTTCGGCGGCTTCGCACTGCGGGCCAATTCGCTTGGCCACCTTGAGCAGATCGAAAGCTACGCCCCTGGCCATCAGGTCAGGTTTGGAAGCCTAAACTACACGGCTGACATCCGCGGGGACTTGATCTTCGACGGATTTGAGCCACAGCCAAGCGCGCCGCACTGTCTCGATGGGCATGATATAGCTCTTCCGCCGAACAGTGCCTTGGAGGCCGCACACGCATCGGTTCCGACCATTGATTCGGAGCCTACTGCGCCGATCGAGGATCAGCGATTGGACGCTGCCTTAGGGGCTGCAATCTCAGAGGCGATCGAGCCGAACTCCAGCCCCGCACTCCGCATGGCCCGTGACTCCGAGGAGCCGGATTCCTCTCCGAACTCCGAACCCCCTGCGCCCCTACTGATCGAATCCGATTGGGCGCCGATAATGGAGTTCACCACCGCGGACATCTTTCAGCACTCGCCCTTCGGCGGCATCCTGAATTCTCTAAAATCTCTCTCTTTATCGGAAGAGCCCTGGCCGGACTACGGTCAGCAAGGTTGGGATACCGGCGATGAAGAAATTCAAAACCCACCCACCACCCACTTCGTAGCCACTGTCGACGACTTAACCGACATGCTTGACTTCGACTCCGAAGACATCGACGGCATAGACGACGATGCAGGAGACGAACAAGAACCAGCACCTGTAGGGCGCTAGAAGGCCACCTCGTCATATGACATATATATGGTGGACACTCCAAAGGATGGAGATGGCGATGGAACAGCGGGGGACGATACCTCTAAGAAACAGCCAAGCTCCGGCGTTAGCGGCGCCGCTCTAAATCCCGCCAAAGCAAAAAACGATGATTCCGGCACGGGAGATAATACTACTCCGGATAGCGCCGAAGAACACCCCCTCCAGCAAGATTCAGCACAGGAGGACAGAGAAGCCAGCCCTCACGAGAGGGCGGCGGACCAAGAGGTTGAGGACGATAATTGTACGCCTCCCTCCGAAGACGAGGCAAGCCTCGGCGACGATGAGTTCGTCGTGCCAGAGGATCTTGCCGAACAAGAGCGTTTTAAACGCAGGCTTATGGCCACGGCAAGCAGCCTCAAGAAAAAGCAGCACCAGCTTAGAGCTGATCAGGATTTGCTAGCTGACAGATGGACTGAAGTCCTTGCGGCCGAAGAGTATGAACTCGAACGCCCCTCCAAGAGTTACCCAAAGCGCAGGCTGCTACCCCGACTAGAGGAGGAAGCACCTACATCACCAGCGCATGACATGGCCGACCGGCCACCTCGTGGCCGCGACAGAGAGGCCTCTTGGCCCTCCACTCAAGCCATGCCCCGACGCCGCGTCAAGCATACTAAGGCACGGGAAAATGCACCCAACCTGTGCGACATACTGGAGGACAAGGCAAGGCAAACAAGATCGATCTACGGATCGCGCAGGCGCCCCACGGCACGTGACGGTGATCGTCACTCCGGATGCAATAAATCCGGCCGGGCTGAACTCAACAGACAAAGCTCCGTCGAGTTGCGTCATGATATAGCCCAATACAGAGGCGCCGCACACCCACTATGCTTCACAGATGAAGTAATGGATCATAAAATCCCTGAGGGCTTCAAACCCGTAAACATCGAATCGTACGATGGCACAATAGATCCTGCGGTATGGATCGAGGATTATCTCCTTCATATCCACATGGCCCGCGGTGATGATCTACACGCCATCAAATACCTCCCACTCAAACTTAAGGGACCGGCCCGGCATTGGCTTAACAGCTTGCCAGCAGACTCAATCGGTTCTTGGGAGGACCTGGAAGCCGCATTCCTTGACAACTTCCAGGGCACTTATGTGCAACCACCGAACGCCGATGACCTAAGCCACATAATTCAGCAGCCAGAGGAATCGGCCAGGCAATTCTGGACACGGTTCCTAACAAAGAAAAACCAGATAGTCGACTGTCCGGACGCAGAGGCCTTAGTGGCCTTCAAGCATAATATCCGTGATGAGTGGCTTGCCCGGCACCTGGGACAGGAAAAACCGAAATCTATGCCAGCCCTCACGACACTCATGACCCGCTTTTGCGCGGGAGAAGACAGCTGGCTAGCTCGCAGCAACAATTTAACCAAGAACCCTGGTAATTCGAATACCAAGGACAAAAGCGACAGGTCGCATCGGAACAAACAAAAGCGCCGTGTTAACAGCGACAGCAACGAGGATACGGCAGTTAATGCCGGATTCCGAGGCTACAAATCCGGTCAACGGAAAAAGACATTCAAAAGAAATACTCAGGGCTCGTCCAGTTTGGACCGAATACTCGACCGCTTGTGCCAGATACATGGCACCCCCGAAAAGCCAGCCAATCACACCAACAGGGATTGTTGGCTGTTCAAGCAGGCAGGCAAGTTAAGAGCCGAAAACAAAGACAAGGGGATGTATAGCGACAACGAGGAGGAGCCCAGGCCGCCGAACAACGATGGACAGAAGGGATTTCAACCGCAAGTGCGGACGGTGAACATGATATACGCAACCCACATCCCCAAGAGGGAGCGGAAGCGTGCGTTACGGGACGTATATGCGATGGAGCCAGTCGCCCCAAAGTTCAACCCATGGTCCTCCTGCCCGATCACCTTTGATTGAAGGGACCACCCCACTAGCATCCATCACGGCGGCTTCGCCGCATTGGTTCTACACCCAATCATTGACGGATTTCATCTCACAAGAGTCCTCATGGACGGCGGCAGCAGCCTGAACCTGCTTTACCAGGATACAGTGCGAAAAATGGGCATAGATCCCTCGAGGATCAAGCCCACCAAAACGACCTTTAAAGGTGTCATACCAGGTGTAGAAGCCAACTGTACAGGCTCGGTCACACTGGAAGTGGTCTTCGGATCTCCGGATAACTTCCGAAGCAAGGAGTTAATCTTCGACATAGTCCCGTTCCGTAGTGCCTATCACGCACTGCTCGGGCGAACCGCATTCGCAAAATTCAACGCGGTACCGCACTATGCATACCTCAAGCTCAAGATACCAGGCCCTAGAGGAGTAATCACGGTCAATGGGAACACCAAGCGCTCCCTCCGAACGAAGGAGCACACGGCAGCGCTCGCAGCAGAAGTATAAAGCAGCCTCTCTAGGCAGTTCTCCAGTTCGACCTTCAAAAAGCCGGACACTGTCAAGCGCGCCCGGAGTACCCTCCAACAAGACCGCCTGGCATGTTCTGAGCTAGCGTAGCAATGCGGCCCCAACCCTAGCCCTCGCGATATAGCGAAACCAGTGCTTCGTGTACATAACTACGCTCTTGAAATACCATGGGCACAGGGGAAGGGGCACTATCACGGCACGCCCGAAATACGGCTTAAACCGCATCAGGGGCTGCCAGATTCCTTTTTTTCTTTTTCTCTCTTACTCTCAGGACTCCATACTTCGGATGACCCGTTCGGCAATTCAACTGCCGCACAAACAATGCAAGATCCAAGAAAGCAGACAAGCCACGCCGCATTATGGAACTCCCAGGTGGTCTCTATTGCGAGCAGTATACCTGTTTTTTAATACAATTCCGCGGCCTGCCCCTGGCCAGGACATGTTAAATAGTCCAATTTCTTTTGCTTATCGCACTATTTGTATCGTTCCGCTTTCATGCCAGCCTTTCTATAAACAATGCATAGCTTTTTGTCTATTTTTTGCATTATCCTCTTTTCATATATATGTTTATCAATAACATGTTGCATCCGTACACTGTGGTACGGCAAAAATACGCCAGGGGCTTCAGTACCCATCAATATGGCGTGAGAAGTCCGTACACTTTCACAAGTGCGGCACCCCGAACTTATAGCACTATATGCATCGGCTCCGAATCATGATTTGGGTCAATAGTTGGGTTTGCCCGGCTCCTATGTTTTGGTGCCTTACGTTCCGCTATATCGGCTAAGGTAGCACTAGGAGAACTACTGCGATTGTTCCCCAGTTGAGCTGGACTGAGCACCTCAGTAGAGAAAGCTAAAACTGACTGTCATGATGAGGCGAGAGACCGGTCGCTGTTTGAGAGGTTTTTCGAGTCCTTAAAGACTTATGCCGCTTCGAGCGAGGAACCGGCTTTGTCCGGCCAAGGCGTGGATAGCGCCCCGAACTCGGTCTTCCGAATACTAGGGGCTTCGCCGAAATTTAAAATTATAGAGTTCTATGGCTAAGTGAGAGTGTTCAAGCATTATAGTCCGATTGCCTTGTTCGTTGTGCTGAGCGCCTCCCTCGACAGACCCAATCATGGGAACAAGAGCGCTCAGGTTTATCCCAAACACCCCAGCACTAGTGGCATGGGGGCAGAAGCCGACGACTGGCCATATCTCAATTTTTTATAAACGGTTGCACATAAAGTAATATTTTAAATTCAAGCATTGCTTAGCGCATATGAACAAGTTTTCAGCGCACAGGATAACACGAGCGAGTTCATTCAAAAATTACATCCTTGGTGCATTCATCCACCATAAGGCGGGCACCGGCCAGAACATCCTTGTAATAGTTCTCGAGCTTGCGATGCTCCTTCCCCGGCGGCGGCCCGTCCCTCACAAGCTTCTCACCGTCCAGCTTACCCCAGTGCACCTTTGCACGGGCAAGGGCCCTACGGGCACCTTCGATGCAGATGGAGCGCTTGATGACCTCGAGCCTTGGACAAGCCTCCACCAGCCGCCGCACCAGTCCGGAGTAGCTCCCAGGCAGGGCCTCTCTAGGCCACAGCCGAACTATGAAGCCCTTCAGGGCCTGTTCGGCTGCCTTGTGGAGCTCGACCAGCTGCTTCAGCTGGTCGCTCAAGGGCACAGGGTGTCCGGCCTCAGCGTACTAAGACCAGAACACCTTCTCCGTCGAGCTGCCTTCCTCGGCTCGGTAGAATGCGGCAGCATCGGATACGCTGCAGGGAAGATCTGCGAATGCCCCTGGAGAGCTCCGGATTCGGGTAAGTAACAAGTAGTTTACTTTTATATGTCTGCTTTGCATAAAGAATGCCTTACCCGCCGCTATCTTTTTCACCGCATCCAATTCCTGGAGGGCCTTCTAGGCTTCGGCCTTGGCAGATTTGGCAGTTTTAAGGGCCGCAGCAAGCTCGGACGCTCGCGTCTTCGAGTCGAGCTCCAAACTCTCATGTTTTTTCATGAGAGCCTGAAGCTCTTGCTGCACCTCACCGACCTGTGCCTCAAATTTCTCCCGCTCGGTGCGCTCCGTGGCCGCTCTCTTCCTGGCCTCGGACAGCGCCTGCTTGAGGGTCGCCACCTCAGTTGTGGCCCCTACAATAAGCAGTATACTCCTGTCATTTTTTGCAATTGCGTCTTCTTATAGGCATTTTTTATATAAGGTATATCTTACCTTCTTTCTCGTCGACCTGCCGTTTGGCAAGGCCGAGCTCTTGCTCGGTCCGCTCGAGGCCCTGCTTTAGGGAACCCACCTCCGCAGTCAGTGCAGCGGTGGCCAGCAGCGAAGCCTGCATTCGTATATTGACTCCTTTTTAGTTAGACTCCTGTGATATTTAATAGATCCTCTATTCGGCTTTTCTTTCCGAACGCCAAACAGAGCATCAGGGGCTACTGTCTATGCGGTAATATTTTTACATATTTCTACTTACCTCGAAGCCTATTAGAAGGCTAGCACAAGCTTTAGTAAGTCCGCTTTTGGCGGACCGAACCTTTTGGACCACCGTACTCATGATGGTACGGTGCTCCTCGTCGATGGAGGCGCCCTTAAGCACCTCCAGCAGATTGTCTGGTGCCTCCGGTTGGACGGAGGACGCCGGCTCAATAGGCTTGCTCCTCTTGGCAGGAGTTCGCCTGCCGCGGTCCGGAACCGTTGATGATTCCGGCGCAGTGTCCGGCTTAAAGCCGGACTTGGAGCCCTGGGGGGTCTTGTCCCCTTTACTCCTGGAGTCCGGGAGGTCACCTCGCGGCTCCTCCTGGACCACCTCCTCTTGCCCCGGAGCTTGTCGCGACGCCACTTCGGCGTCATCCGCAGCACAGGGGGAGGCAGCGGGCGGAACTGAATTCACGTCCGATGAATCCAGGGAGCCGCTCGACAACTCGTCGAGCCCGTCCTTGGGTGGGCTGCATGATTATATTCGACATTAGGGAAAGCTGCGCAACAAAAGGAATATCATGAGTTACTCTGGTATCCGAACACTTACGATTTCGCCAGACGCTTGGCCCTGTCCGGTCACTCCTCTTCGTCCTCGTCGGTGTCGGGGGCATAGTCCGGCGGAGGGGTTTTCCTCTTCTTAGACCCTTCGGCCTCCCCTACTAGGGCGGCCTTCCTCTTCTTTCCTCCCCCCGCTGGAGGGGGAGAGGTCTCTTCTTCCTCCTCCTCGTCTTCACAGGAGGAGTGCGTCTCGGACTCATCGGACGACGAGTCCGACACCACCATATGCCAGGAACTCTTTCAAGTCCCTGTGGCCTTCTTCTTCTTGGCCTTCTTCTCTGGCACCACATAAGGTGCCGGAACCAGCAGCTTCACTAGGAGAGCAGGGGCTGGGTCTTCGGGCAAGGGAGCCGGACAGTTAATCAGCCCGGACTTCGCCTGCCAATCTTGTCAAAGGTGAGGGAGTTTAGATCCCGCATAGAGTCAAACTATGAAGAAAACTTAACATCCTGTAAAAGATGAAAATATTTTACCTCGCCAGCAAGACGCTGCGAGCTGAATCCGTGGTCTTCGGAGGCGGATGTGGGAGCCTCGGTGCCTTTGGTTAGCCCCTTCTAAACATCTTCGTACGTCGGGTCGAAGAGCCTGCTCAGAGTTCGGTGCTGCGCCGGGTTGAACTCCCACAAATTGAAGTCCCGTTCTTGACACGGAAGGATCCGGCGGATGAGCATGACCTGGACTACGTTGACAAGCTTGAGCTGGTTGTTCACCAGGGACTGGATGCATTTTTGCAGTCCGGTCACCTCTTCTTCGTCGCCCCACGACAAGCCCATCTCCTTCCAGGACGTGAGCCGCGTAGGGGGTTCGGATCGGAATTCAGGGGCTGCGATCCACTTCGGATCGCGTGGCTCGGTGATGTAAAACCACCCTGACTGCCACCCCTTCAAGGTCTCCACAAAGGAGCCCTCGAGCCATAGGATGTTGGCTATTTTGCCCGCCATGGCACCTCCGCACTCCGCCTGGTTGCCGCGCACCACCTTTGGCTTGACATTAAAGGTCTTGAGCCAGAGGCCGAAATGGGGGCGGATGCAGAGGAAAGCCTCGCACACGACAATAAACGCCGAGATATTGAGGATGAAGTTCGGGGCTAGATCGTGGAAATCTAGGCCATAGTAGAACATGAGCCCGCGGACAAATGTGTGGAGAGGAAAACCCAGTCCGCGGAGGAAGTGGGGAAGAAATACTACCCTCTCATGGGGCCTTGGGGTGGGGAGAAGCTGCCCCTCCTCAGGAAGCCGGTGCGCGATGTCTTTGGACAGGTATCCGGCCTTCCTTAGCCTTTTGACATGGCCCTCCGTGACGGAGGAGACCATCCACTTGCCTCCCACTCCGGACATTGTTGGAGAAGGTTGAGGTAGGAAGTGCGGGCTTGGGCGCTAGAGCTCGGGTGCGCAGAAGATGGATAGGCAAAGGAGGAAGAAGGCATAGGTAAAAAGGTGGATCCTTATCCCCTTATATGAGCAGATGCAACTATGCGTCCCCACCAGCCTAGTAAAACTCGCTTGCCTCCCAAGCGCCGTGATAAATGGCGCGGTTGGGTTACCCACGTCCGTATTGATGAGAATCCCGTAAATGGGGGACACGATCTCTGCTTTGACAAGACGTGCCAAGGAAACCACCTCGCAAAACACACTGAGGTGGAAAAGTGAAAACGATTCGAATAAAGGCTTGGCCGTAGTGTGATGTCACGCTGCGGAATACGTCAGCAGATTAGATTTGTGTTAATATTATTCTCTCTATGGCAATACGTGGAAACTTATTTTGCAGAGCCGGACACTACTCTTGGTGTTTACAAACTTTCATGAAGAATTTGGAGGAGGAACCCGCCTTGCAATGCCGAAGACAATCTACGCGCCGGACTCGTCGTCATTGAAGCCTGGTTCAGGGGCTACTGAGGGAGTCCTGGATTAGGGGGTGTTCGGGTAGCCGGACTCCAGGACTATGAAGATACAAGATTGAAGACTTCGTCCCGTGTCCGGACGGGACTTTCCTTGGCGTGGAAGGCAAGCTTGGCGATGCGGATATTCAAGATCTCCTACCATTGTAACCGACTTTGTGTAACCCTAACCCTCTCCAATGTCTATATAAACCGAAGGGTTTTAGTCCGTAGGACAACTTCATCATACAGCAATCATACCATAGGCTAGCTTCTAGGGTTTAGCCTCCTCGATCTCGTGGTAGATCTACTCTTGTACTACCCATATCATCAATATTAATCAAGCAGGACGTAGGGTTTTACCTCCATCAAGAGGGCCCGAACCTGGGTAAAACATCGTGTTCCTTGCCTCCTATTACCATCCGGCCTAGACGCACAGTTCGGGACCCCCTACCCGAGATCCGCCGGTTTTGACACCGACAACGATCAACTAGAAAGCAAACATAGAAGTGATTTCGAGGGTATGGTCATCTTTCCTGAGATCCCGCAAGGAAGAAGAACGAGTCCATGAAGAAGACAAGCGGACGTAGTCAAACGAATCCTCACAACTCCGGAACGAAATCAAAGCTAACGAGAGAAGCAACTCGGAAAGAAGCAAGCAACATAGTGAACAACCATCACATAAACATGTCATGATGCGCAACCAAGTATGATGCACGTCCGGTTTAAATATGCATGGTATGGCAAAGTGCAACAACCAAAACTACAAATTAAGTGGAGCTCAATATGCAGAGAGTTGCATATTGACGAAACACCACATCAATTATTTAGTTCTCTCTCGTTTATGTACCCAACAATATTAAATGTTGTTAAACATGGCAAGAGGTGAAGCATAATAAAACTACCTATCTAGGCAAGTTTAAATGAGGCCGGAACAACAAGCAACAAGTCCGGAAAAATCCCCATGTGCATATTATGAATTTGGTACTGTTCTGCCCAAAACACAATTTTAGACTTGTTAACCATGCAAGGTAATGCCACCGTGTTAAACTAGGCATTTTTCTACCCCATTTACATATAAAGTTTATTTAAAACCTAGCTACGGTTAATTAGTTATGAAATAAACCATTTTAACATGGCAATATGCAAATTAAAGCAAACAGCAAGTTAGACATTTGTAACATGGATGAAAGTTGGATATTATGAAACTACACAAAATTCTAAGCATTTTACATATATAAAACATTTTAATCCGATGCACGGTTATGTAGTTGTGAGAATTTCAATATGATGGCATTTTATGTAAATATGCAATGACCAGGTTAATTGATAAATTCACAGAACGGAAAAAACGTATTTGGGCCGAAACTGAGATCTGGCCCAGGGAGCTCACCCTAGTTGGGCCTTGGCATTGGAACTGGGCCGTGAGGTGGGGGAAGCAGGCGTGGCCCAGGATGGCGCTAGGCGAGCGCGCGTCGCTGGAGCGGCCAACGTGGGGCGGTGCTTGAGCGCTCGAACGAGGATGCGGCAGAAGGCAGGAACTCCGGCCGGCGAGGGCATGGCTTGGGAGGCGAAAAGGAAGGTTGACGAGAGGCGAGCGGCGACGAAGCTGGCAGGACATGAAAGAGCAGGCGGGGCGGCGTGGGACTTGGCGGTCAACGCAGCATAGGCGGCTTCCTCTGTCTGCTCCCGACAGAAGGATGCAGCGCGGCGCGGAGCAGCGCTTGGCTGCGGCACAAAGACGATGATAGCGACGCACAAGGCGGGCAGGGGGTGGCTGGCAGTCGATGAAGATCGCCGAGACTAGGCGAATCTGACTGGAGAAGGTGGCCGGCGGGCTGGAGCTCAGGACGGGCGCGTCGCTTGGGCGCGCGATGAGGAGGGAGCACAGGGACGCGAGGCAGCTCCCGCGAAGAAGGTGGCGAGGTGACGAGGGGCTCCAGCGTCGTTGGTTCCTGGGGTGGCGCGGATCAGAAGCAGAGGCGGGCTCCAATCCATGGCGGGGACGGTAGGCGTCGGGCAAAGGCGGCACCCTAGGGCTTGAGCGAGGCAACAAGGAGGAGGCTGCGCAGGCTACTGTGGTTCGAGGAGGGCCACAGGGAGTGGTGCTGGTTGTTTCTGTTCCGGTGGGCAGCGGCTTGTGGTCAGCGGTGGGAGCGGGGGCGGGTGAGAGCTCTGCTGGATCTCGGGAAGATCAAGCGGAAGCGCGGGAGATTGGCAGCAGAGGGAGCCGAGGATGGCTATGGGGGTGGATTTGGTGGTGGATGAAATGGAGGAGGGAAGGAGGCGGCGACTGGGTAGCGCTGAAATCCAGGGAGGTGGTCGGAGGTTGCTGGGGGTGGGGGATGGATCCCGAGGGAATCTCGAGTGGGTGGAGGCGGCGAGGATGATTGGTGGATGGAATGGATGGAAAAACTCCTCGGATTAGGGTTGGACCTATTTATAGCAAATCAGATCAGTTTAGGGCGCTTAGGTCCCTCCGATCGTAATCGGACGGTCCGAAATAATTAGGTTAGGAGAGTCCAACGAGAAACCGATGATATTTTATAGATGTTTGCGGATGATCCGGACCCAATGGTGACGACTGCCCGGGTCGGGTTCGGGACAACTCTCGGACGTGCACGAGGGGTATGAGCAGTGTGCAAGGAGGGGTCATGTGGTTAGGAGGGGTTTTGGGGCCCTCTGATCACAATCGGATGGCTCCGGACGAGAGGGGGGTTAAGCAGGCCTAGGTGGGCTGTGAAGAGAAGGTTGGGTTAAGGTGAGAGGGAAGGAGTGCAGCCCGGCAACTATTTTCGAAGACTGAAAACATCCGACGTTAGACCAAAAGCGGTGTTGCTATATGTTTAACGGTTGGGCTATCAAACGAGCTCCGAATGCGATGAAACTTGGCAGGCAGCCTACTGACAACAAAACAACACCGCACACCAACTTTCATCCCAATCCGAGAACATTTTCGGGCCAGTTATAAAATAATATTTCGGAGGCGCCGAGGGCGCGTGCAAATGTGTCTAGGCTCAGAACGGACAACGGAAAGAACTGGGGAAAACCGGACGGATGCAAGTTTTGAAAACATGATGATGCAATGCACATGATGACATGGCAAGATGCAACACACAAGCAAAAGACATGGCAACGACGGCGAATAACTGGAAGACACCTGGCGCATCGGACTCATGGCGTTACAGCCGGCCCATTATGCTCTGCAAAATCTTGTGGGCCTTTAGCTGGGCTGGCCCATTGTGGTCCGCTAAATCTTGTTGGCCTTTAGCTGGGCTGGCCCATTGTGGTCTGCTAAATCTTGTGGGCCTTTAGCTGGGCCGGCCCATTATGGTCTGCAAAAGCTTGTGGGCCTTTAGCTGGGCTGGCCCATTATGGTCCGCTAAATCTTGTGGGCCTTTAGTTGGGATGGCCCATTTAAACTTTATGGGCCACTTTTGGGCCCATCCATGTGTCAACATATCATAGGCCCATCTCGACCGTTGGATGAGTGACACCTGTGCCAACGCGGAGCTGACGCGTGGTTCCATCGGCCAATGAGAATTTTACACGTGGAAAATCGGCATTGGTCGTGGCTGTTAGGGGGTTATCGGATCCAAAACCGAACCAGATAGCTTAACGGCATCCCGTTATGGTGGATGCCACATGTCGGTCACCCTTGAGGAAAGCACTTCTATGACGCGTGATTTATCGTCATGCAAGTGGACATTTCCATGATGATAATTTTGGTAATGTCATGGAACACTTCTACGATAGCACAGCTATGACTATCTTCATTCTGTCATACATTTGTCATGGATGTACATTCATGACAGAAAATGTGACCTACTATGACAAACACGTATCATCACGGAAGTGTTTTTTTGTAGTGCTTGTCATTGCACGAGAGATGCTGGTAATTGGGGTGCCCAGTCCCGTAATCAAAATAAATAAATAAAAATATAATGAAACAAACTCCCCTGAAAAGTTGATTGTATGGAGGGCACCCGTGAATTCGGCTAGCCATGGTTTGTGTTTGTATGGTTGAGGACGAGTAAACTTTACCTTTCCACTTGGGAACTGCCGATAATGTGTTTAGCATGGAAGATATTGAAAATCCTCAGTCGTGACGTTGACAGGAAAGGCATGCCTCTCAAAATTGTATTCATCTCTATTTTAAGCTCCGAACTCTGGCACCTCTGCAAATCCATGCTTCCCTCTGCAATGGGCCTATCTATTTACTTTTATGTTAGTTACTTTTATTGTTGAGTCATCACCTTCTCATTCGAGCACCAATTTGGAGAGCACTATTGTCATTCTTATGCAATGAGTATAGTTAATGTTGGTTGTGACAGGATCTCTTTTACCATGAATTACAATATTCAGTCGCTACTTGAACTTCATAGGTGCTCTGCATTTATGTTTTGCGGTCTCAGAAAGGGCTAGAGAGATACCATGTTATCATATTATATCATGATTTTTTTGACAAAGTGTTGACATTTGAGATATCTTATTATTGCTCGCTAGTTGGTTATGTTATTGTCATGGGTAAATGTGAGACCTAACTGTTATCATTCATATGGTTAGTTTGTAATCTTTGCTAAAAACTTGAGCACTACTTAAGCATATGTACAACAACAAGAACAAAAAGAGTTTGTTAAAGTTTTCTTTATCACTTTCAGTTTGTCAACTGAATTGCTTGAGGACGAGTAATGAGTTAAGCTTGGGGGAGTTGATACGTCCCAAATGTATCTACTTTTCCAAACACTTTTGCTCTTGTTTTGGACTCTAATTTGCATGATTTGAATGGAACTAACCCAGACTGATGTTGTTTTCAGGAGAATTGCTATGGTGTTTTTTCTGTAGAAATAAAAGTTCTCGGATTGATCTGAAAAATTATGGAGAATATTTCTAGAAAATATGAAAAATATTTGCGAAGAGAATTACTGGAGGGGCGCCCAACAGCCACAAGCTTCATCATCAACCCTTCTACATCAACAATTCCATGGTGCTCACCACTGGGAGTGATTAATTTCTTCATAGGCTTGCTGGACGGTGATGCAGTTGGATGAGATTTGTCATGTAATCGAGTCAATTTGTTAGGGCTTGATCCCTAGTATCTACTATGTTATGAGATTGATGTTGTTATGACTTTGCTATGCTTAATGCTTGTCATTAGGGCCCAAGTGCCATAATTTCATATCTAAACCCTTTATGTTTTCATGAAAAAATTGAGTTCTTGATCCTATCTTGCAAGTTGTATGCACCTATTGCGTGTTATGATCCGCATACCCCAAGGTGACAATTATTGGGATTCTTTCCGGTGATTACCATAGTATGGGGAGTTCATGTATTCACTATGTGTTAATGCTTTGTTCCAGTTCACTATTAAAAGGAGGCCTTAATATCCCATAGATTTCCTTGTGGACCTTGCTGCCACGAGAGGGTAGGACAAAAGATGTCATGCAAGTTCTTGTTATAAGCACGTATGACTATATATGGAATACATGCCTACATTACATTGATGAATTGGAGCTATTGTGTATAGCTATAAGCCGTGACTGTTATATGATGAATATCATCCAACACAAAGATCCATCACTAATCTAATGCCTACACTTTTCGCATATTGATCTTTGCTAAGTTACTTTCCTTGCTACTGTTGTTACAATCACTACAAAACTGTTACTGTTACCGTTACTATTGTTACTGTTACCACTGCTATCAAACTATCATATTATTGTGCTACTAAATACTTTGCTGTAGATATTTGGTTCTCTAGGTGTGGTTGAAAATAGAACTCAACTACTAATACTTACAAATATTCTTTGGCTCCCCTTGTTTTGAATCAATAAATTTGGGTGAAATACTACCCTCGGAGACTGTCGCGATCCCCTATACTTGTGGATTATCAGCGAGGACCAGGTGCGTCAAGTTTCCACCATGGCGAAGCTCCTCGCCGGACTTTCTTAGAGCACGGGCTCGAGCAGTGGTGAGAGACAAGGTCGAGGGATTTGACGGAGAAGGAACTGAAGAAAGATGATGACTGAGGGGTATTTATAGTGGGAGTACTAAACCACCTCCACGAAATTGATGGCACATAGCAACTGGACATTCCGCATTAAATGGGCACAATATAGATCATGGAGATCATGGGAACGTGGCAACCATTTCCCACAACAAACCCAGGAGAAGTGCGAGAGACCAAAAAGTTGAATGGGCTTATGCCAAAATAGATAAAAATTCGAAGTGTATTTCATTTGCAACCAAGGATGTCAGAAGAAAATGTGCTTTAGATCAAGTTGCATACTCATGACGAATAGCACAGAGTTTAGACAAGAGAGAATAGAGAGGAAACATGGTCTGCGATGAGGACATCACTACTACAGTAACACCCACAATCCCGGCTGCTACACATACTGGACCAATTACTAGAGCTCGCGCATGCCAATAAAATTATCAGGTACTTTCGTTTCTTGGTAACGATTATAATGTTCATGAGAATATGATGTTGCCTAAATTGGATACATTTGTTTTGCTTACAAATGAAGGGCCCAACATGGACAAGAAGGATGAACATTGGAGCATGATCAAGCATGGAGATGATGGCGCATGCAAGGGGAACAAGAACATACTTTCTGGTGGAGTTTTCAGCACTTTGGAGCCATGATGATGACATACGAGTACATGGACGAAATATATAAGATGTCATTTCATAAATTTTGTCCATTGCTTAATATAGGTGTTGTGTCACCTTATTTTTGGGCCAGGCTCATGTAATTTCAAAATATACTTAATAGGCTGGTTTTAGAGTCTGTATTAATAGGGAAAATGGCTTAGGACAGAATTTAGTTCCACCTTGACAAGGCTGGATGAAATTCCTCTCTGTCTCCCTATAAATACAACCCTTAGGGCATCGTTTTAGACTTGGGTTTTGTTTAGATTAAATTTCACCATACCTGCAATCCACATCCTTCGTTTATGTTCAACGACTAGACCAAGACGTCACAGAACCCCACTTGATTAATAAAGCTTTCCTCTTATATTTGCAATATCCCGATTGCAATCTCAGTTTCTTGCTTGTTCTTTGTTTTCTTGAAACAAATAGACCCTCGTGGTCAGGTTGATCGTGCTCCGGCATGGTCAATAACCTCTCGGAGTTGGTTTAGCGATTGCTAAGGCGCGACGTCTTCGCACGTTCGTAGTCGGATTGTCAAAGTCGACTTCCACAGAAAATGATAGCTATCTCATCGAAAAATCAAGACACCTTTGCACCTATCAAGTGGCATTAGATTTCCAGGTTGCTCGGTGAGAATTTACCAGTTTTTGTAGTCTAGATTGCATATGTTCTTCATACCTACAGTCCATAAAAAGCCAAAAAAATTGGGGTTAGATCATCGTATCCTAACCAATCCGAGCCTTTTGCAATTTTCTGCTTGGTGTTTTGCTTTGTTGAATTTGTGGTTGCATCGTCGTGTCGAGTTGCTGGTCTTAGCGTCTAGTGCTTTAGAGTTTCAAGTTATATTCACAAGTTGTCATGTCGCCGCTGCACTGTCTTCATTGTCGCTGCCATACACCACCAGCGCACCATCTTCATCACCGCTGCCATATACCACCACCGCACCATCTTCATCGCCGCTGCCCTATACCACCACCACACCATCTTCATCGCCCTTGCCATATACCTCCACCGTATATCCGCCATTAATCCGAGTCCATATACCACCGCATATTCATCACGCCAATCCAAGTCCACCTCCATCACAGATTCGCCACCAGTCTGTGTGCCAACGCCCATACATATATCCGCCACCAGTCTGAGTTCCACCAAATTCATATTTGCCACCAATCCTAGTCCGAGTCGAGTATTTGATTCTCTTTTATTGATTCCCAGATCACGTCCTAGTACGTGTCGTGACCAAGTTGGACTCCCCAACTTTCGTGACACCCGTAGATGAAAAATAGTTCTAGTTTAAAAAAACTAAGTCTCGAAATTTTTGGCTAGGCAGGTTTTTAGACCATTTGTAGACTTATTCGAAAAAATGTTGCGGAGCAAAAAAAGTGAGATTTTTTTTGAAAAAAGAGATTAAAGGTGTGCTTCGCCCTTGTTTACGTGTCGCGCCGTGATTTTGTTAGTGTTCTAGGCTCACGTCTCTAGTATGGTCTAGCCTAGGACCAGCACAATACCATCGTTGAGTGTTTATTCAACTTTGCATCTCTAAATTGATTATTGTTGACCCTTTTTGCTAACATATATTAAGCCTTCCCAGCTCCACATATCATCTACATCGTGAGTTTGACACCACCTGTCAATTGCTTTATGCAAGCTTTGAGAGCATTGGCTACAATGGCTGTCGATCACCGCCTGCTACTTGGTAAGAACGGGTAAGAATTTGTGATTAGCTTGACGGATTTGTGACTCTCCACCACACCACCACCATCATTTCCTAGTAGTCTGTAGGACACATTCTTGTGTGTTTCTATTGCTGCTAACCATGGCAGGATCACAAGCGCAAGAGCTGGACCGGGAGAGCATGACAAAGAAGGAACTACATGATAAATTTCAACAAATGTTGGGTGAACAGGTGCAAGACGTGATGAACAGATTTGGAAATGCACTAGAGAGCATAAATGACATTGAGAAGACAATTGACACTAAGTTGGACGCCAAGTTCAATGAAGTGCTCGCGCATCTACCACCACCTCTTGCTGCCCCTACTGCACCATTGCAACACCAACAACAACCACCTCCATGTCGCGGTCGAGTAGGACGAGTGAAGTGTGTTACTCTTGAGGAACACCAACATTCTGGAGCCGCTGCAACAACTGTCGATGCTTCTATCGCCCCTGCTGCTACTGCCGAGGAGGAGGAGGATTACGAGGATGAGGTTGTGCAAAATCAGAACTACGTGCAACCACCAGCACCACCACGAGGTCGCCCACATGCATATAATCACAACCGTAGGGCTGCACCACCACCTCAGGTATGAGATCATCACCATGTTCCTAAACGAAAATTGAATATTTTGCCATTTGAGGATAGATACATTCCTGATGTATATCTTACTTGGGAGTTAGAAAGTGAACAACGTTTTACATGTTGACAATATCCCGAGCATAGACGTGTTGCTGTTGTTATTTGTGATTTCACTAGTTTTGCTTTTGTTTGGTGGTCCAAACATTATAGATTATATCATGATAATACCCCAAGTACTTGGGCTGCATTGAAAATTGCTATGCGTACTCGTTGGGTCTGACCATATTATCAACGTGAATTACTCAAAAAATTGCAGCATTTAAGACAAGGAAAAAATTATGTAGAGGAATATTACCAGGAATTACAAGCTGGCATGATTAGATGTGGTATTGTTGAGGATAATGAAGCTATCTTGCATGTTTTATGGGTGGATTAAGTAGAGATATTCAAACCGACTTAGAGTATAAGGATTATAACAATAACACTAGTTTATCCCATCTTGCTTGCAAAGCCGAACGTGAAGTGCAGAATCGACATGCATTGGCGCGAACTATTTTTTTTGTAGGTCAATCTTCATCATGGACACAACGTACATCATCTACTTCCACATGTCCTGCTGCTCCACCACTTACTTCGGCCGCCAACTCCAACTGAGATACAAGAAAACATGCACCACCACCATCCGCCAAGAGCACACCTTCCAATCCCGCACAGAGCTCTTCTTCATCCATGGCATCAATAGGGCAAACACATGATGTTATATGTCGTCGTTGCAGCGGTTGAGGTCACTATGCGAGCAAATGCCCTTCCCAGTATGTGATGATTGCTACTGAGGATGGTGGGTTTGAGTCCGCTAGTGACTATGATGAGGAGACTTTGGCTCTTATTGCAAGTAAAGAACACGGTGTAGATGATTTTGAACAAGAGATGAAATACATGGCTGTTGAAGGTGCTAACAGGTATGAAAGTTTAGTTGCTCAACGTGTTTTGAGTGTGCAGGTAACACAAGTTGAGCAAAATCAGAGGCACAATTTGTTCCATACAAAGGGAGTTGCGAAGGAACGTTCTGTTCGTGTCATCATAGATGAAGGGAGTTGCAACAACTTGGCTAGCATGGAGATGGTGGAGAAGCTGTCTCTCACCACCAGACCATGTCATCATCCTTACTACATGCAATGGTTCAACAACAGTGGCAAGGTTTAGGTAACATGTATTGTTCATGTGCATTTTAGTATTGCTATATATGTTGATTGTGATGTGGTACCCATGCAAGCATGCTCCTTATTACTTGGTAGGCCATGGTAATTTGATAAAAAAATATGTACACCATGGTAGAAACAACCAATATACTCTTGTTCATACGACTAAACATATTATTTTACTTCTTGTGTCTCTTGAACACATTTTGAAAGATGATCTTACTAGAGCTAGTAAAACAAAACAGGAGCAAAATAAGAGTGAAAATCAGATTGTGGCAAAAGAATTTGAGCAACCAATGAGGCATAATAACAAACCATCATCTCATGTTGCCTCTAAAATTAAATTGAAAAGTGGATATTTACTTGCCACCAAATCTGGTATTCATGATCCAGATTTCAGCAAATCTATTTGCTATGCTTTTGTGTGCAAAGAGGCATTATTTTTAATCGAGGATGTGCCTTCCTTTATACCTCTTGTTGTCACTAACATTTTGTAGGAGTCCGCTGATGTCTTCCCACAAGAAGTGCCATCGGGATTACCACCTATTCGAGGGATTGAGCATCAGATTGACTTAATTCCAAGTGCATCACTGCCCAACTGTGCACCATACCGTACCAATCCAGAGGAGATGAAGGAGGTTATGCATCAAGTACAGGAGCCGCTTGACAAAGGTTATATACATGAATCCCTTAGTTCTTGTGTTGTTCCTATTAATCTAGTGCCAAAAAAGCATGGTACATCATGCATGTGTGTTGATTGCAGATACATCAATAATATTACTATTCGTTATCGTCATCCTATTCTTAGGCTAGACAATATGCTTGATTATTTAAGTGGGTCTACAATATTCTCGAAAGTTAATTTGCATAGTGGATACCATCAAATTCGTATGAAATTGGGAGATGAATGGAAAACAACATTTAAAACTAAGTTTGGCTTATATGAGTGGTTACTCATGCCTTTTGGGTTAACTAATGCACCTAGCACATTCATGAGATTAATCAACAAAGTTTTACGTGCTTTCATTGGATGATTTGTGGTAGTCCATTTTGATGGTATACTAATTTATAGCAAAGTTTTGGAGGAATATTTGGAACATTTACATGTTGTTTGTATTGCTCTACGTGATGCACATTTATTTGGTAACCTTGGGAAGTGCACCTTTTGCATTGACCGAGTATCTTTTCTTAGCTATGTTGTTACTCCACAGGAATTGAAGTTGATAAATCCAAGATTGAAGCCATTGAGAGTTGACCGCAGCCCAAAACGGTCACACAAGTGAGGATTTTTCTTGGACTCACTCGTTTCTATAGGCGTTTTGTGAGAGATTTCAGCACTATCGGTGTGAAAACCGGCAGACCTCGGGGTAGGGGGTCCCGAGCTATGGATCTCGGACAGATGGTAACAGGAATAGGGAGACGATGTTTACCCAGGTTCGGTCCCTCTTGATGGAGGTAAAACCCTACGTCCTGCTCTTATTTATATTGATGGAGATGTATCAAGTACATAGTTGATCTACCTCGAGATCGTCAGATGTGTTCTAACTCTAGGGCTAGGTGAATGAGATTATGTTGATGTCCCCTCTACAGGGTAAACCCTATGGCTTATATACACGCCAGGTAGGGTATCTAGGGTTACAAGGTCGGCATCTTTGCATGGAGGCGGCAGGAGAAGTCTTGGAGTATACGACAAGTCTTCGGTAGATGCAGTCTCGGTCATGCCTCTAGCGTGTAGCTTTCGGAGTCCACCTTGAGAAGAATCAGGACCATCAGCCCAATCCGAGGAGCAAGGGCCGACTAGGTTAGTAACCCCTAGTCCAGGGCACCATCAATTAGCACCATTGCTGCACCTCTCAATGAGCATACAAAGAAGGATGTGTCTTTTGTTTGGGGGTAGCGCACATGAAGAAGTCTCCACGGTATTGAAAGATAAGTTGACATATGCTCCTTTACTCCAACTTCCTGATTTTAATTAAGACTTTTGAGCTTGAATGTGATGCTAGTGGAATTGGATTAGGAGGTGTGTTACAACATGGTAAACCTATTGCCTTCTTTTCTGAAAAAATGAGTGGGCTAGTCTAAATTATTCTGCTTATGATAATAAATTATATGCTCTTGTTCGAACTTTGGAAACATTATTTATGACCTAAAGAATTTGTTATACATTCTGATCATGAATCTTTGAAACATATTAGAAGTCAAGAAAAATGGAACTGTAGACATGCTAAATGGGTTGAATTCATTAAGAACTTCCCTTATGTCATTGAACACAAGAAGGGTAAAGAAAATGTTATTGCTCATGCATTGTCTCATTATTATACTATGCTTTCACAACTTGACTTCAAAATATTTGATTTGGAGACCATCGAAGCTCAATATGTGCATGATGATGAATTTAAATATGTGATGGAGAATTGTAAAGAAGGAAGAACGTGGAACAAGTTCATCATTATTAATGATGGATTTGTGTTCTGTGCTAACAAGCTATGCATTCCAGCTAGCTTCGTTCATCTTTTATTGTTGCATGAGGCACACGGAGGAAGATTAATGGGACATTTTGGTGTGAAGAAGACGGATGGTGTGCTTGCTACACATTTCTTTTAGCCAAAGATGAGACGGGATGTTGAGCGTTTTGTTGCTCGCTGCACTACATGTCAAAAAGCTAAGTCACGACTCAATCCTCATGGTTTATATATGCCTTTGCTTGTACCTAGTGTTCCATGGGAGGACATATCTAAGAACTTTGTTTTAGGTTTACCTCAAACAAAGAAGGGGAGGGACATCATATTTGTTATCATGGATAGGTTTTCAAAAATGGCACACTTCATACCATGTCATAAAAGCGATATGATGCTACCAATGTTGCTGATTTGTTCTTTCGTGAAATTATTTGCTTGCATGGTGTGCCAAATACAATTGTTTCAGATCGTGATACTAAATTTCTTAGCCACTTTTGGAGATGTTTATGGGCTAAGTTGGGGACTAAACTGCTTTTTAGTACTACATGTCACCCCCAAACTAATGGTTAAACTGAAGTAGTCAATAGAACATTATCTACTATGCTAGGGTTGTTTTGAAGAATAACCTAAAAATGTGGGAAGAATGCTTGCCTCATATTGAATTTTCTTATAAGCGTTCACTACATTCTACTACTAAGATGTGCCATTTTGAAATTGTGTATGGTTTCCTACCACGTGCACCTATTGATTTGTTGCCTCTTCCATCGTTGGAGAGGATTAATTTTGATGCTAAACAATGTGCTGAATTGATCTTGAAAATGCATGAGTCAACCAAGGAAAACATTGAGTGTATGAATGCTAAATACAAAATTGCTGGAGATAAGGGTAGAAAACATGTTGTCTTTGCACCTGGAGATCTTGTTTGGTTACATTTGCACAAGGATCGGTTTCCTGATTTGCACAAGTCAAAGCTAATGCCACGTGTTGATAGTCCTTTTAAGGTGTTAGAGAAAATAAATGATAATGCTTATAAACTTGAGCTTCTTGCATATTGGGTTAGTCACACTTTTAACATTGTAGATTTGAAGCCTTATTTGTGTGAGGAAGATGAGTTTCCGTCGAGGACGACTTCAATTCAAGAAGGGGATGATGATGAGGACATCACTACTACAGTTACACCCACAATCCCTGCTACTACACATAATGGACTAATTACTAGAGCTCGCGCATGCCAATTAAATTATCAGGTACTTCCGTTTATTGGTAACAATTCTAGTGTTCATGAGAATATGATGTTGCACGATGTCTACTACTCAACTTTTTTTCTTGTAGACATTGTTGGGCCTCCAAGTGCAGAGTTTTGTAAGACAACAACAAATTCCCCTCAAGTGGATGACCTAAGGTTTATCAATCCGTGGGAGCCATAGGATGAAGATGGTCTCTCTCAAACAACCCTATAATCAAATACAAGAAATCTCTTGTGTCCCCAACACACCCAACACAATGGCCAATTGTATAGGTGCACTAGTTCGGCGAAGAGATGGTGATACAAGTGTAGTATGGATAGTAGATATGGGTTTTTGTAATCTGAAAATATAAAAACAGCAAGGTAGCAAGTGATAAAACGGAGCACAAATGATATTGCAATGCTTATAAACAAGGCCTAGGATTCATACTTTCACTAGTGCAATCTCTCAACAATGCTAACATAATTGAACCATATAAAAATCCATCAACATGCAACAAAGAATCAGTCCAAAGTTTCTACCGGAGAACATAGGATGAAATGTGCATCAACCCTTATGCATAGACTACCCAGTGTCACGATAATCCGCAAGTTGAATACCAAAACATACATCAAGTAACTCAATAGAATACCCCATTGTCACTGCGGGTATCCACATGCAAGACATACATAAGTGATCTCAAATCCAATATTCAATCCAACATAATGAAACCTCAAAGAGCAAGACTCAATTCATCACAACAAGGAAAGAGGGAAAATCACCATATCATATGTCTATATTAACAAAACCCACGGTTATATCAAAATCGTGTCGGATCAAGAACACAAGAGAGAGAGAGAGAGAGAGATCAAACACATAGCTACTCGTACATACCCTCAGCCCCGAGGGTGAACTACTCCCTCCTCGTCATGGAGACCACCAGGATGATGAAGATGGCCTCCGGTGATGATTTCAACCTCTGACAGGGTGCCAGAGAAGGCCTCCAGATGAGATGGCTTCGTCATAGAGGCTTCCGATGGTAGAGTGGAAGTTCTAGGTTTCTTTCTGGGTTTTTTGGTATTTATAGGAATTTGTGGTGTCTGTTTCACATCAGGGGGCCCACGAGGAAGCGACAAGCTCAGTAGGCGCCCCCTAGGGGGGACCCGCACCTTGTGAGCTTGTTGTGTCCTTGTGGGTCTTTTGGTCCTTCCATGAAGCTTCGAGGGTATCTTTTTGTCCATAAAAATCATCATAAAATTTCAGCCCATTCCGAGAACTTTTATTTCTACACAAAAAACAACACCACGGTAGTTTTGCTAAAAACAGCGTCAGTCCGGGTTAGTTCCACTTAAATCATACTCCCTCCGTCCGAAAATACTTGTCATCAAAATGGATGAAAAAGGATGTATCTAGAACTAAAATACATCTAGATACATCTCCTTTTATCTATTTTGATGACAAGTATTTCCGGACGGAGGGAGTATATAAGTGCACCACCATAAAAAATTGTTGTAAACATGGTATAAATACTTCATAAATTATAGATACGTTGGAGATGTACCATCATCCCCAAGCTTAATTCCCGCTCGTCATCGAGTAGGTAAATGATAAAAGAAATAATTTATGAAGTGTGAATGCTAGCATAGTGCATAAGTTTTTCAATCACTGTCGGTGTCAAAACCGACGGATCTCGAGCAGGGGGTCCCGAACTGTGCGTCTAAGGCGGATGGTAACAGGAGGCAGGGAACATGATGTTTTACCCAGGTTCGGGCCCTCTTGATGGAGGTAAAACCCTACGTCCTGCTTGATTAATATTGATGATATGGGTAGTACAAGAGTAGATCTACCACGAGATCGGAGAGGCTAAACCCTAGAAGCTAGCCTATGGTATGATTGTATGTTGTCCTACGGAGTAAAACCCTCCGACTTATATAGACACTGGAGAGGGCTAGGGTTACACAAGGTCGGTTACAAAGGAGGAGATATACATATCCGTATTGCCTAGCTTGCCTTCCACGCCAAGTAGAGTCCCATCCAGACACGAGACGAAGTCTTCAATCTTGTATCTTCATAGTCTAACAGTCTGGCTGAAAGATATAGTCCGGCTGTCCGGAGACCCCCTAATGCAGGACTCCCTCAGTAGCCCCTGAACTAGGCTTCAATGACGATGAGTCCGGCGCGCAGTATTGTCTTCGGCATTGCAAGGCGGGTTCCTCCTCCGAATACATCACGGAAGAATTTGAATACAAGGATAGTGTCCGACCTTGCAAAATAAGTTCCACATACCACCGCAGAGAGAATAATATTCCCGCAAATCTAATTTGCTGACTTGTTTTGGAAACACGACATTATGTCATGGCCCGGTGATTATTCGAACTGTTTCCTTTAACTAGCCCCGCACATAACGCGAGGCAGTTTGTTAACACGTCTTGTCAAAGCAGAGATCGTGTCCCCCTTATTACGGGATTCTCATCAATACGGGCGTGGGTAACCCAACCGTGCTTAGGACTCCTAGATTGTAGGAAAGTCCCAAACGGCCACGAGGAGGACGCTTGGTATTCACCCTCTTTATAAAGGGACAAGGCTTTTACTTTTTTCCTCCCATGCTCAATCGAATCCTTCCCCCGCCTCGAGTTCTAACACCCAAAGCCCAGGTCAGGTGCTCCGGACCTTCAATCATGTCCGGATCTAGCCTTCAAGGCCGGTGGATGCCCTCCTCAGTTACGGAAGAAGACATCAAGAAGTTGAGGGAGGCCAGATACCTGACCGCCGAGGTTTCGCATCGGCTGCCTGCCCGAGGGAAGGTCGTCCCTACTCCTGAACCCAACGAAGACGTCGTGTTCATCTCCCACTTCCTCCGAGGTCTAGGCCTCACTCTGGATCCCTTCATTAGGGGGTTGATGTTTTATTATGGGCTAGATTTCCATGATCTAGCCCCAGACTCCTTTCTCCATATCTCGGCATTTATTGTCGTATGTGAGGCCTTCCTCCGCATTACCCCTCACTTCGGCTTGTGGCTCAAGACCTTTGATGTGAAGCCGAAGATGGTCGAGGGGCAGCATGTAGCGTGCGGAGGCGCATTAATAAGCAAGATCGCTGGAGCTCCATGGCCAAAGGGTTCCATTCCATAGGTGTCCGGATTATGGCAACGGGAGTGGTTTTACACCACAGCTCCCAGAAGTGCCAAGTGGGCGGCTGCCCCTGCTTTCCGCTTAGGCCCTCCACCACAACTGATGTCATGGATTAGCAGAGGGCTGAGCTGGGGTCCAGCCAAGGACGTGCCTGTACTGCAGAGCCACATTTGAGATCTCTTCGAAGGAGATTTTAGTTTGATTATGGTAATGCCAGTCATGCTGGTTCGACGAATCGAGCCATGCAAACGCCGGCCCCTCCGCATGTGGGAGTTCAACCCAGAAGGACCGCGCGCTATTCAGAATTTCCTCGGCCTGACACATGAGGAGATGTATAGATCATTCTTTGGACCCCAGATAGAGTGTTCGGATACTACCGAGGACGTGGGCCTGAGCAGCAACCGCACCGCCGACCAAGTAAGTTATCCTCTAGCCGAACACACCGTCTTTCATTTATCATGACGTCATTCTGAGATATCGCTCTTTGACCAGGACTGGATAACAAAGGCAAAGATGATCCGGTGTTCGGCCCCCCTTCCGGAAGGCTTGGAGAATCCGGTGCTGGAAAAGATGCTCGAGCTAGCACCTTGCCCGGAGCCCTCACAGGAAGATAAAGGGGGGAATAAAGGGGGCGAAAGCGGGCCTCCACCGCTACCCATTCCGACCGAGGGAACGGGCGCCTCCGTGAGGGAGGATAACCCAGGGGAGGAATCTGGTATTCTCTCACCCCGGGGAAGGAAGAGGACTACCCCTGAAGATCCGGAAACCACGGTTTCCAAACAGGAGAAGAAGTCTCCACCAGAGGGTCCTGCCTTGGAGGGTGCTCTTTCCGCACAAAGTCCGCGCGGGGATCTGCCCTCTAACGAGTTGTAAGTAATCAAAAAGTACTTTAATAGTGAAGATATACTACTTCACTTCTGAGGAAAATAACCGAAGCATTTATCTTGCAATTCGGATCTTAGCCCTTCTCAGCAGAGCTCGTCTTCGGGGGATCTTCTTCCGGAGATGATGGAGAGCGAAACGCCTCCCCCGGACTCCCCCGCTCAAGAAGAGGGCGACCTTGAAGTGTCGTCACTGAGGGCCTCTTCGGATCCGGTGAGGCCAGAAGATAAACCTATAGTCACCCAAAGTCCTCAGCGTCCGGCTCTTAAAGAGAGCAAACAAAAGAGTCCGGCACCGTCTGGTATGCGGTCGGACGTACTAAGGGAGCTGTTGGAGCGAGCGGCCATCTCAGAAGAACACCGTACGTTAATGGGTATGGTGATGGAAAGAATTTCGTCCGCCGAAAGCAGATTGCATGAAGCCTTTATGAGTCTACTGACAGGCTTTGAGGTATGTGATACTTTTTGATAATACCGCACATTTTTAGGTGTGCCATGTGTCGATAGTAGCCCCTGAGACTCTGGTTGTCGTCGAGAACGGCGGCGAACAGAGGATCGTAGTCCCAGGTAGTAACCAAACCGCCTTTATGTGCAGGTGGTGGAAGCTCCGGTGGCTAGCCGGACTAATGAGTTTGCCAAACTAAAGCGACAACTGGATGCGGCAGATGCCAACATCGAGCTTGTTAACAAGCGGCTTGACGAGGCATAGGGTAAGTAATGCTTTCTGGTGAATGTCACATAGTAAGAGCAGCATGATGCCAGTATCTCTAATATGTTGTGACTACAGATGGAGCTGCCACCGTGGAGACCCTTCGGGCGAAACTTGCCCGAGCCAAAGAACAAGCAAGGAGGAGTCATGCAGCTGCTTTGAAGGCAGCCGAAGAGTTGACGGCCAAGAAGGCCGCGCATTGCGAGAGCAAAGAGAAAATGGCCAAGATGGCTGTAAAGTTAAAAGACACTGCCGACCGTTGCCAGTTCCTTGAAGAAGAAAACCGAGTGAAGGCGACGGGCCTTGAAAAGGCCATGATGACGACCAAAGACACCCGCTCTGCTATGAGAGCGAAGAAGGAGGAGCTGCGTGAAGTCGGGGATATTGCAGCTGGGAAGCCCTTCATGCTGCGGAGGAAGTTCGGAGATCCACGGTATGCCCCTCTGGATCGGCTGTGGAGTTCGGCAGACGCATATATGGACTTGGCGGCGAGCGCTGTCGATGCGGCCAAATACTTCCGAGATCAAACAGATCGTGAAGTGGACAAGTTGTTCTGGTCGCAATTTAACGTTCCAGAGCATCCGCTTCCATTGACTGATCAGCTAGCCGAATGGGCCAAACTCAATAGGTTGTCCGCACTCGCCATGAGGTCTGTTGTGGATCAGCTGTGGCCGGAGAAGCCGAAGCCGAACAGCTATTTCAGCTTAGTGCAGCAGTTCCTTGGTGCGGTGCCGCGCATCAATGCGATGAAGAGGTCGGCGTGCATAGAAGGCTCGCGGATGGCCTTTGCCCGTGTTAAAGCATACTGGGCGGAGATGGATGCTACCACTGTTGTGGCGCAGGGTTCGGCCATAGGCCGAGTGGATGCCGAGCACTATTTCAAAGAGGTTCTCGAGGGTGCTTGTTTGATAGAGGCCCAGTGCTCGAAGAATATTATGTTTGAGTGACATGTATTCCCATTGTAAACACAATGTTCTTATGAAATTTATTAAGGCTGTGTTTATACTTTTGCCTGAAAGTAATATGATGCCTCCTGTGCGGCCGTTTATGTATACATGTGTATAACCTGAAAGATTGCAGTCGTCGGCTTCAGCCCCCACGCATATAATGCGGAGGTGTTCGTAGAAGACGCGTGTTCACACTTAACCCAACGTCTTGGCCCTATTAAGGAGGTGATAGCGCAGCGAACGAGGCAACCGGACTATAATGCTTTAACACTTTCACTTAGCCATAGGAGTTTGACGGTGGGGCTACTATATAGCCCCTGGTGGCTCCGCACTCTCCCGAATTTGGGGTGCGTATATGCCTGGCCGGGAAACGGCCCTTCATTAAGGCGGAGGAATTCTAACATTCCGATAGGTCATCGAGTGGTTGACCAGTCTCACGCTATATCATGACAGTCAGTTTTCGGCTTTCAATACTGACGCGCTCGTCCGGATGACCCGGGGCACAATCGCAGTAGTTCTCCTAGTGCTACCTTAGCCGATAGAGCGGAACGTAAGGTACCAAAACAAAGGAGCCGGGCAAACCCAACATTTGACTAAAGACATGATTCGGAGCTGATGCATATAAGGCCAAACTCGCAACGCCGAACACTCCCTAAGGTATTCGGTCTTTATGGTATAAACCGGGCCTAAACAGTGCCCTTTGTAAGAAGCCCCTGGTGTCCAGGTACATGCATTATTCTGACGTGGCCACATGCCAAGACGCCAGCATCGTTCTCAATTATACTAAGAATCCGAGGGATGTGTATCAACAAGAGACAGTAAAAAAGGTTGACGCAGGGTCTTAATCTAAAAAGAATCCTTGGGACGGGTCCCTGCTGCACGTCTGCGCCTGTGTCTCCGTTGTGCCGTATCCTGGATGGGTGTAGCACGGTGGTCATCTGTAAAAGAGAGGAACTTAGGTGAAAAGTTGTCGTGTAAAAAGGTAGGTTTTAAAGAAACCATGTAAATTTCAAGATGAGTAAAAATTGCCACTTGTCTGTGCGCGTTGAGCCCCTTGTATTTGTGATAGGGGTGGCCATCAATCCTGTACGAATTACATATAGCTGCGCCGGACTCGTCTAACCGTGTCCATGGTCTTGACGACCTATCGAATACTTTAGTTGGTGAGGCCGTTTTAGTGTGCGGCTGCCGAGGCAGCCACACCCTCCTCGGCGCGCAGGGATCGCTCAATATCTCCATTTACTGTAATGATGCCACGTGGACCGGGCATCTTAAGCGTGAGGGAAGCGTAATGCGGTATTGCATTAAAGCGAGCGAAAGCTTCGCGTCCAAGTAGTGCTTGATAGCCACTTTGGAACGGAGCAATGTGGAAGGTTAAATTTTCGCTACGGAAGTTATCGGGGAAGCCGAATATAACTTCTAGTAGCAGGGAGCCCGTGCAATGAGCACCTGGGCCTGGCGTTACTCCTTTAACGGTAGTATTGCTAAGGCAAATTTTCGTTGGGTCTATCCCCATTTTGTGGATTGTGTCCTGATATATCAGGTTTAGACTCCTGCCACCGTCCATCAGGACTCGTGTGAAGTGGTATCCGTCAATTATTGGGTCTAATACCAAGGCAGCCCATCCTGCACGTCGGATACTTGCTGAGTAATCCCGATGGTCAAAAGTGATCGGTTGAGATGACTAGTGGCAGGACTCCGCGGTGATAGGCCCTTGGGAATATTTATCTGGGAGTGTCGCTTTGTTTCTCCCCTTGATCACGTGTAACACGTTTACTGTTTTGACTTCTGGTGGAAATTTCTTTTGTTCCCCAGTGTCTTGCTTGAGAGGCTCATCCTTGTCTTCGCTTGGTGTATCCTCCCCCTTGTGTACGGCGTTGAGCTTGCCGGACTGCTTGAAGACCCAACATTCTCTGTGGGTATGATTAGCGGGTTTACCAGGGGTGCTATGGATCTGACATATTTGGTCCAAAATTTTGTTGATGCTGGACAGTTCATCTCTGGCGCCTTTAGAGGGCGGCTTTTGCTGACCTGGACGAGAGCTTCTGAATCCGGCGTTTACCGCCGTGCTCTTCGGGTTGTCTTCTTTATTCCGGCACTTATTATTTTTGCTGCGTCGTGATTTCCCGTTTTCATCTCTAACTTCGGATGTACTTGGGTCGCTAGTGCTGCATCTGGCTAGCCAGTTGTCCTCACCCGCGCAAAAGTGGGTCATGAGGCTTGTTAATGCTGCCATTGTTCCCGGCTTTTCTTGGCCGAGGTGTCTGGCAAGCCATTCGTCACGGATGCTATGCTTAAAAGCTGCCAAGGCTTCAGCATCCGGACAGTCAACTATTTGGTTCTTTTTAGTAAGAAACCCTGTTCCAAAGCTTTCGGGCTGACTCTCCGGGCTGTTGAGTTATATGACTCAAATCGTCCGCATCCGGAGGTCGGACATAAGTCCCTTGAAAATTTTCCCGAAAAGCGTCTTCGAGCTCTTCCCAGCTTCCAATGGAGTTTTCGGGGAGGCTTTTAAGCCAGTGCCGAGCTGGCCCTTTGAGCTTGAGGGGTAAGTACTTGATGGCGTGGAGATCATCTCCTTGAGCCATATGGATATGGAGGATATAGTCCTCAATCCAGACCCCAGGGTCCGTTGTTCCGTCGTATGCCTCTATGTTTACAGGTTTGAATCCCTTTGGAAATTCATGGTCCAGCACCTCATCGGTGAAACATAGGGGGTGTGCGAAACCCCTGTATCTGGGTGTACCGCGTTGTTCGGATGTTTGTTGTGTTGCATCGTATGCTAGAGCGCGCTTGCGTGGTCCATAGATGGATCTGGTTGCGTCGTCCTTTTGATGCGAGCCCTCGCGTGGATCGCGTATTGGCTTATGTGTGGCATTGTTTGCCGCTCTATGTTGGTCGTGAGGACGTCTATCCGGCCAGGTGGAAATTTTGATTTTTGGTTGCGGGGGATCTAAGGCCTCCTCATCGAATTTAGGTAGCACGCTTCGGGTAGCTTTTGGTGGGGCGATTACCGCCGTACTTCGCTGCTGTGTTGAGTACTTTGCTCCATCTGATTCCGAGTGTGTCTTGTGCAGTCTTGAGTCTTTGCTTCTGCTTTTTTAGACTCCTCGCGGTGGCAACAAGCCTTTGACGGGCATTCTGTTGCTCCGGGTGTCTGTCTGGTGTGAGGTCGTCCGGACTATTATCTTTGACAGAGTCAGGTTGTTCGGTTTGATTCTCCGTGTTGTCGTGGTCCGGCGATGGTTCACCCTGCTCTAACGCTGGGTCTATATGATCGTTGTTTCTGTCGAGGCGGGATTTGGAGCGGCGCTTACGCTGCCGCTTTGACTGCTTCTCGAGGGGACAACCCTTTGTTGCGTCCTTCCGTTCCTCGTCGTCGTTTTCTTTTGGTGTGTTCACCATGTATACGTCATGTGATGAAGTGGGCGTCCAGTGCCCTGTGGGCAGTGGTTCCTGTTCGTCTCCTGCATCGTCGCTATTGGGGAACGTGGTAATTTCAAAAAAATTCCTACGCACACGCAAGATCATGGTGATGCATAGCAACGAGAGGGGAGAGTGTAGTCTACGTACCCTCGTAGACCGACAGCGGAAGCGTTATGACAACGCGGTTGATGTAGTCATACGTCTTCACGGCCCGACCGATCAAGCACCGAAACTACGGCACCTCCGAGTTCTAGCACACGTTCAGCTCAATGACGATCCCCGGACTCCGATCCAGCAAAGTGTCGGGGAAGAGTTCCGTCAGCACGACGGCGTGGTGACGATCTTGATGTTCTACTATCGCAGGGCTTCGCCTAAGCACCACTACAATATTATCGAGGACTATGGTGGAGGGAGGCACCGCACACGGCTAAGAGAACGATCTTGAAGATCAACTTGTGTGTCTATGGGGTGCCCCCTGCCCCCGTATATAAAGGAGTGGAGGAGGAGAGGGCCGGCCCTCTCTATGGTGCGCCCTAGGGGAGTCCTACTCCCACCGGGAGTAGGATTCCCCTTTTCCTAGTCCAACTAGGAGTCCTTCCAAGTAGTAGGAGTAGGAGACAAGGAAGGGGAAGAGGGAAGAGAAGGAAGGAGGGGGCGCCGCCCCTCCCCCTAGTCCAATTCGGACTAGTCAATGGGGGGGCGCGGCCTGCCTCTTCCTCTCCCCTAAAGCCCAATAAGGCCCATATACTTCTTCCCCCGTATTCCCGTAACTCCCCGGTACTCCGAAAAATACCCGAACCACTCAGAACCTTTCCGATGTCCGAATATAGTCGTCCAATATATCAATCTTTATGTCTCGACCATTTTGAGACTCCTCGTCATGTCCCCGATCTCATCCGGGACTCCGAACTCCTTCGGTACATCAAAACTCATAAACTCATAATATAACTGTCATCGAAACCTTAAGCGTGCGGACCCTACGGGTTCGAGAACAATGTAGACATGACCGAGACATGTCTCCGGTCAATAACCAATAGCGGAACCTGGATGCTCATATTGGCTCTCACATATTCTACGAAGATCTTTATCGGTCAAACCGCATAACAACATACTTTGTTCCCTTTGTCATCGGTATGTTACTTGCCCGAGATTCGATCGTCGGTATCTCAATACCTAGTTCAATCTCGTTACCGGCAAGTCTCTTTACTCGTTTCGTAATACATCATCTCGCAACTAACTCATTAGTTGCAATGCTTGCAAGGCTTATGTGATGTGCATTACCGAGAGGGCCCAGAGATACCTCTCCGACAATCGGAGTGACAAATCCTAATCTCGAAATACGCCAACCCAACATGTACCTTTGGAGACACCTGTAGAGCTCCTTTATAATCACCCAGTTACGTTGTGATGTTTGGTAGCACACAAAGTGTTCCTCCGGTAAACGGGAGTTGCATAATCTCATAGTCATAGGAACATGTATAAGTCATGAAGAAAGCAATAGCAACATACTAAATGATCGAGTGCTAAGCTAATGGAATGGGTCAAGTCAATCACATCATTCTCCTAATGATGTGATCCCGTTAATCAAATAACAACTCTTTGTCTATGGTTAGGAAACATAACCATCTTTGATTAACGAGCTAGTCAAGTAGAGGCATACTAGTGACACTCTGTTTGTCTATGTATTCACACATGTATTATGTTTCCGGTTAATACAATTCTAGCATGAATAATAAACATTTATCATGAAATAAGGAAATAAATAATAACTTTATTATTGCCTCTAGGGCATATTTCCTTCAGTCTCCCACTTGCACTAGAGTCAATAATCTAGTTCACATTGCCATGTGATTTAACACCAATAGTTCACATCATTATGTGACCAACACTCAAAGGGTTTACTAGAGTCAATAATCTAGTTCACATCGCTATGTGATTAACACCGAAAGAGTACTAAGGTGTGATCATGTTTTGCCTGTGAGAGAAGTTTAGTCAACGGGTCTGCCATATTCAGATCCGTATGTATTTTGCAAATTTCTATGTCAACAATGCTCTGCACGGAGCTACTATAGCTAATTTCTCCCACTTTCAATATGTATCCAGATTGAGACTTAGAGTCATCTAGATCAGTGTCAAAATTTGCATCGACATAACCCTTTACGACGAACCTTTTTGTCATGTCCATAATCGAGAAACATATCCTTATTACACTAAGGATAATTTTGACCGCTGTCCAGTGATCTACTCCTAGATCACTATTGTACTCCCTTGCCAAAATCAGTGTAAGGTATACAATAGATCTGGTACACAGCATGGCATACTTTATAGAACATATGGCTGAGGCATAGGGAATGACTTTCATTCTCTTTCTATCTTCTACCGTGGTCGGGTTTTGAGTCTTGCTCAACTTCACACCTTGTAACACAGGCAAGAATCCTTTCTTTGCTTGATCCATTTGAACTTCTTCAAAACTTTGTCAAGGTATGTGCTTTGTGAAAGTCCAATTAAGCGTCTTGATCTATCTCTATAGATCTTAATGCCCAATATGTAAGCAGCTTCACCGAGGTCTTTCATTGAAAAACTCTTATTCAAGTATCCTTTTATGCTATCCAGAAATTCTATATCATTTCCGATTAGCAATATGTCATCCACATATAATATCAGAAATGCTACAGAGCTCCCACTCACTTTCTTGTAAATACAGGCTTCTCCAAAAGTCTGTACAAACCCAAATGCTTTGATTACACTATCAAAGCGTTTATTCCAACTCCCAGAGGTTTGCACTAGTCCATAAATGGACCGCTAGAGCTTGCACACTTTGTTAGCTCCTTTTGGATCGACAAAACCTTCCGGCTGCATCATATACAACTCTTCTTCCAGAAATCCATTCAGGAATGCAGTTTTGACATCCATCTGCCAAATTTCATAATCATAAAATGCGGCAATTGCTAACATGATTCGGACAGACTTAAGCATCGCTACGGGTGAGAAGGTCTCATCATAGTCAATCCCTTGAACTTGTCGAAAACCTTTTGCGACAAGTCGAGCTTTGTAGATAGTAACACTACTATTAGCGTCCGTCTTCCTCTTGAAGATCCATTTAATCTCAGTGGCTCACCGATCAATGGGCAAGTCAATCAAAGTCCATACTTTGTTCTCATACATGGATCTCATCTCAGATTTCATGGCCTCAAGCAATTTCGTGGAATTTGGGCTCATCATCGCTTCCTCATAGTTCGTAGGCTCGTCATGGTCAAGTAACATGACCTCCAGAACAGGATTAGCGTACCACTCTGGTGTGGATCTCACTCTGGTTTACCTACGAGGTTCGGTAGTAACTTGATCTGAAGTTACATGATCATCATCATTAGCTTCCTCACTAATTGGTGTAGTAGTCACAGGAACAGATTTCTGTGATGAACTACTTTCCAATAAGGGAGCAGGTACAGTTACCTCATCAAGTTCTACTTTCCTCCCACTCACTTCTTTCGAGAGAAACTCCTTCTCTAGAAAGGATCCATTCTCAGCAATGAATATCTTGCCTTCGGATCTGTGATAGAAGGTGTACCCAACATTTTCTTTTGGGTATCCTATGAAGACGCACTTCTCCGATTTGGGTTTGAGCTTATCAAGTTGAAACTTTTTCACATAAGCATTGCAACCTCAAACTTTAGGAGACGACGGCTTAGGTTTCTTTCCAAACCATAGTTCATACGGTGTCGTCTCAACGGATTTAGATGGTGCCCTATTTAACGTGAATGTAGCTGTCTCTAATGCATAACCCCAAAATGATAGTGGTAATCAGTAAGAGACATCATAGATCGCACCATATCTAATAAAGCACGGTTACGACATTCGGACACACCATTACACTGTGGTGTTCCACGTGGCGTGAGTAGTGAAACTATTTCACATTGTTTTAACTGAAGGCCAAACTCGTAACTCAAATATTTTACTTCCGCGATCATATCGTAGAAACTTTTATTTTTGTTATGATGATTCTCCACTTCACTCTGAAATTCTTTGAACTTTTCAAATATTTCAGACTTGTGTTTCATCAAGTAGATATACTCATATATTCTCAAATCATCTGTGAAGATCAGAAAATAATGATACCTGTCACGAGCCTCAATACTCATCGGACCACATACATCAGTATGTATGATTTCCAACAAATCTGTTGCTCGCTCCATTGTTCCGGAGAACAGAGTCTTAGTCATCTTGCCCATGAGGCATGGTTCACAAGCATCAAGTGATTCCAAAAGCCCATCAGCATGGATTTTCTTCATGCGCTTTACACCAATATGACCTAAACGGCAGTGCCACAAATAAGTTGCACTATCATTATTAACTTTGCATCTTTTGGCTTCAATGTTATGAAAATGTGTATCACTACGATCGAGATCCAACAAACCATTTTCATTGGGTGTATGACCATAGAAGGTTTTATTCATGTAAACAGAACAACAATTATTCTCTAGTTTACATGAATAACCGTATTGCAATAAACATGATCCAATCATATTCATGCTCAACGCAAACACTAAATAACATTTATTTTAGGTTCAACACTAATCCCGAAAGTATAGGGAGTGTGTGATGATGATCATATCAATCTTGGAACCACTTCCAATACACATCGTCACTTCACCCTTAACTAGTCTCTGTTCATTCTGCAACTCCCATTTCGAGTTACTATTCTTAGCAACTGAACTAGTATCAAATACTGAGGGGTTGCTATAAACACTAGTAAAGTACACATCAATACCTATGTTCACTTTGCCATCCTTCTTATCCGCCAATTACTTGGGGTAGTTCCGCTTCCAGTGACCAGTCCCTTTGCAGTAGAAGCACTCAGTTTCAGGCTTAGGTCCAGACTTGGGTTTTTCACCTGAGCAGCAACTTGCTTGTCGTTCTTCTTGAAGTTCCCCTTTCTTCCCTTTGTCCCTTTACTTGAAACTAGTGGTTTTGTTTACCATCAACACTTGATGCATTTCTTGATTTCTACCTTCGTCGATTTCAGCATCACGAAGAGCTTGGGAATCGTTTCCGTTATCCCTTGCATATTATAGTTCATCACGAAGTTCTACTAACTTGGTGATGGTGACTAGAGAATTCTGTCAATCACTATTTTATCTGGAAGATTAACTCCCACTTGATTCAAGCGATTGTAGTACCCAGACAATCTGAGCACATGCTCACTCCTTGAGCTATTCTCCTCCATCTTTTAGCTATAGAACTTGTTGGAGACTTCATATCTCTACACTCGGGTATTTGCTTGAAATATTAACTTCAACTCCTGGAACATCTCATATGTTCCATGACGTTCAAAACGTCTTTGAAGTCCCGATTCTAAGCCGGTAAGCATGGTGCACTAAACTATCAAGTAGTCATCATATTGAGCTAGCCAGACGTTCAGAACGGCTGCATCTGCTCCTGCAATAGGTCTGTCACCTAGCGGTGCATCAAGGACATAATTCTTCTGTGCGGCAATGAGGATAATCCTCAGATCACGGATCCAATCCGCATCATTGCTACTAACATTTTTCAACTTAGTTTTCTCTAGGAACATATAAAAATTAAACAGGGAGCAATATCGCGAGCTATTGATCTACAACATAGATATGCTAATACTACCAGGACTAAGTTCATGATAATTAAAGTTCAATTAATCATATTACTTAAGAACTCCCACTTAGACAGACATCCCTCTAATCTTGTAAGTGATCACGTGATCCATATCAACTAAACCATGTCCGATCATCACGTGAGATGGAGTAGTTTCAATGGTGAACATCACTATGTTGATCATATCTACTATATGATTCACGCTCGACCTTTCGGTCTCCAGTGTTCCGAGACCATATCTGTATATGCTAGGCTCGTCAAGTTTAACTTGAGTATTCCACGTGTGCAACTGTTTTGCACCCGTTGTATTTGAACGTAGAGCCTATCACACCCGATCATCACGTGGTGTCTCGGCACGAAGAACTTTCGCAACGGTGCATACTCAAGGAGAACACTTATAACTTGAAATTTAGTGAGAGATCATCTTATAAAGCTACTGTCGAACTAAGCAAAATAAGATGTATAAAAGATAAACATCATATGCAATCAAAATATGTGACATGATATGGCCATGATCATCTTGCGCCTTTGATCTCCATCTCCAAAGTACTGTCATGATCTCTATCGTCACCGGCATGACACCATGATCTCCATCATCTTGATCTATATCAATGTGTCGTTACATGGTCGTCTCGCCAACAATTGCTCTTGCAACTATTGCTATCGCATAGCGATAAAGTAAAGCAATTATTTGGCGCTTGCATCTTATGCAATAGAGAGACAACCATAAGGATTTTGCCAGTTGCCGATAACTTCAACAAAACATGATCATCTCATACAACAACTTATATCTCATCACATCTTGACCATATCACATCACAACATGCCCTGCAAAAACAAGTTAGACGTCCTCTACTTTGTTGTTGCAAGTTTTACGTGGCTGCTACGGGCTTAGCAAGAACCAATCTTACCTACGCATCAAAACCACAATGATAGTTTGTCAAGTTGGTGTTGTTTTAACCTTCGCAAGGACCAGGCGTAGCCACACTCGGTTCAACTAAAGTTGGAGAAACTGACACCCGCCAGCCACCTGTGTGCAAAGCATGTCGGTAGAACCAGTCTCGTGTAAGCGTACGCGTAATGTCGGTCTGGGCCGCTTCATCCAACAATACCGCCGAACCAAAGTATGACATGCTGGTAAGCAGTATGACTTATATCGCCCACAACTCACTTGTGTTCTACTCATGCATATTACATCAATGCATAAAACCTGGCTCGGATGCCACTGTTGGGGAACGTAGTAATTTCAAAAAAATTCCTACGCACACGCAAGATCATGGTGATGCATAGCAACGAGAGGGGAGAGTGTAGTCTATGTACCCTCGTAGACTGACAGCGGAAGCGTTATGACAACACGGTTGATGTAGTCGTACGTCTTCACGGCCCGACCGATCAAGCACCGAAACTACGGCACCTCCGAGTTCTAGCACACGTTCAGCTCGATGACGATCCCCGAACTCCGATCCAACAAAGTGTCGGGGAAGAGTTCTGTCAGCACGACGGCGTGGTGACGATCTTGATGTTCTACTGTCGCAGGGCTTCGCCTAAGCACCACTACAATATTATCAAGGACTATGGTGGAGGGGGGCACCGCACACGGCTAAGAGAACGATCTTGAAGATCAACTTGTGTGTCTATGGGGTGCCCCCTGCCCCCGTATATAAAGGAGTGGAGGAGGGGAGGGTTGGCCCTCTCTATGGTGCGCCCTAGGGGAGTCCTACTCCCACCCGGAGTAGGATTCCCCTTTTCCTAGTCCAACTAGGAATCCTTCCAAGTAGTAGGAGTAGGAGACAAGGAAGGGGAAGAGGGAAGAGAAGGAAGGAAGGGGCGCCGCCCCTCCCCCTAGTCCAATTCGGACTAGTCAATGGGGGGGCGCGCGGCCTGCCTCTTCTTCTCCCCTAAAGCCCAATAAGGCCCATATACTTCTTCCCCCGTATTCCCGTAACTCCCCGGTACTCCGAAAAATACCCGAACCACTCGGAACCTTTCCGATGTCCAAATATAGTCGTCCAATATATCAGTCTTTACGTCTCGACCATTTCGAGACTCCTCGTCATGTCCCCGATCTCATCCGGGACTCCGAACTCCTTCGGTACATCAAAACTCATAAACTCATAATATAACTGTCATCGAAACCTTAAGCGTGCGGACCCTACGGGTTCGAGAACAATGTAGACATGACCGAGACATGTCGCTAGTCAATAACCAAGAGCGGAACCTGGATGCTCATATTGGCTCCCACATATTCTACGAAGATCTTTATCGGTCAAACCGCATAACAACATACTTTGTTCCCTTTGTCATTGGTATGTTACTTGCCCGAGATTCGATCGTCGGTATCTCAATACCTAGTTCAATCTCGTTACCGGCAAGTCTCTTTACTCGTTTCGTAATACATCATCTCGCAACTAACTCATTAGTTGCAATGCTTGCAAGGCTTATGTGATGTGCATTACCGAGAGGGCCCAGAGATACCTCTCTGACAATCGGAGTGACAAATCCTAATCTCGAAATACGCCAACCCAACATGTACCTTTGGAGACACCTGTAGAGCTCCTTTATAATCACCCAGTTATGTTGTGACGTTTGGTAGCACACAAAGTGTTCCTCCGGTAAACGGGAGTTGCATAATCTCATAGTCATAGGAACATGTATAAGTCATGAAGAAAGCAATAGCAACATATTAAACGATCGAGTGCTAAGCTAACGGAATGGGTCAAGTCAATCACATCATTCTCCCAATGATGTGATCCCGTTAATCAAATAACAACTCTTTGTCTATGGTTAGGAAACATAACCATCTTTGATTAACGAGCTAGTCAAGTAGAGGCATACTAGTGACACTCTGTTTGTCTATGTATTCACACATGTACTATGTTTCCGGTTAATACAATTCTAGCATGAATAATAAACATTTATCATGAAATAAGGAAATAAATAATAACTTTATTATTGCCTGTAGGGCATATTTCCTTCAGTCGCCCATACCGTTGATGTCTTCGGAGTCGAGGTCGAGCATGTCGGTTAAGTCATCGACAGTGGCTACTAAGTGGGTGGTGGGTGGGCGGCGAATTTCTTCGTCATCCGCATCCCAATCCTGCCGGACATAGTTCGGCCAGGATCCTCTTGACAAGGAGAGGGACCTTAATGTGTTCAGTATGTCGCCAAGGGGCGAGTGCTGAAAAATATCCGCGGAGGTAAACTCCATGATTGGCGCCCAATCGGATTCAATAGGATCGGCCGCAGGCAGTTCGGAGTCCGTGGCCGGAGAAAGATCTGGCAGTTTAACAATACGTCTCTCGTGCAAGGTAAGGTCGATGTTCAGCTCGATCGCCGCTGAGGGTAAGGCCTCCATGGCGGGGTCCATCCACCCGTCCATGGATGGCGCAACTGGCTCCAAATTGAGGGTCGGAGCGGCTGTCGGTGCGATCTCCTGAACATTGTCTGATGGTAGAGCTAAATCGTACTCATCATGACCGCGTGACGCACAAGGCAGAGGCTCGAATCCATCAAAGATCAAGTCTCCGCGGACATCGGCCATGTAGTTTAAGCTTCCAAACATGACCTGGTGGCCAGGGGCGTAGCTTTCAATCTGCTCCAGATGGCCAAGCGAATTGGCCCGCGGTGCAAAGCCGCCGAACACAAAGATCTATCCGGGGAGGAAAGTCTCACCCTGGACTGCATCGCTATCGATGATAGTAGGAGCCATCAAGCCTAACGGCAACGACACGGAGGAACTCTTAATGAAAGCACCAATGTCGGTGTCAAAACCAGCGGATCTCGGGTAGGGGGTCCCGAACTATGCGTCTATGGCGGATGGTAACATGAGGCAGGGAACATGATGTTTTACCCAGGTTCGGGCCCTCTTGATGGAGGTAAAACCCTACGTCCTTCTTGATTAATATTGATGATATGGGTAGTACAAGAGTAGATCTACCACAAGATCGGAGAGGCTAAACCCTAGAAGCTAGCCTATGGTATGATTGTATGTTGTCCTACGGACTAAAACCCTCCGGTTTATATAGACACCGGAGAGGGCTATGGTTACACAAGGTCGGTTACAAAGGAGGAGATATACATATCCGTATTGCCTAGCTTGCCTTCCACGCCAAGTAGAGTCCCATTCGGACACGAGACGAAGTCTTCAATCTTGTATCTTCATAGTCTAACAGTCCGGCCGAAAGATATAGTCCGGCTGTCCGGAGACCCCCTAATGCAGGACTTCCTCAATCACTTTTTCTAGCATCATAAACAACAACTCTTTCTCATAAAATTCATCTTGATAAAGTAGCAGTCAATTTACTAGTTATGGTTCAAACAGTGCATTCTCTTGAAACTTAACAACCTATATTCTTAGTCCAAACATAACTCATTATGTTGTCTTCCTTGTCCAACTTCAACTAATTTGATCAAGGTTGAAAATAATTAATGGGTAATCACAATCATAAAAGATGTCCAACATAATATAATTGTATGTAAAATTTCTCTTTCATATACTAATCATTCATGAATTTCTTGTATGACCAATATTGTGATTGTCAAACTTCAATAGATTTTACTTTATAAACTTAATGTGAAACTACTACTGGGCAATAGACAAGTATACAAAGCACATATATTTTCAAGTTCATGGTATTCAATTCATTCAAAAATTTACTCTTAGGATATACTCCCTCCATTCCGAATTACTTGTCTTAGATTTGTCTAGATACGGAGGTATCTAGCACTAAAATGAGTCTAGATACATCCGTATCTAGACAAATCCAAGATAAGTAATTCGGAACGGAGGGAGTAAGTGAAGCACAAGAGTAAATGACAAACTACTCAAAAAGATATAAGTGAAAATCAATGAGAAGTTAAATAACTAAGTAGCTATGTGAGGACTCTCTCTAATTTAAAACATTCAGATCTAAGTATTTTATTCAAACAACAAACAAAAATAAAAGGGCATCCAAGAATAGCACATATCATGTGAATAAATAAAAACTTAGGCTCAACCAAAACTAATTGATAGTTGTTGAAGAATAAAGGTCCAAGCTTAGATGCTTGAGACTTCTTGGAATATTAACTTGAGATGCCTTGGGCATCCCCAGGCTTGAACTCTTGTGTCTGCTTAATTAATATCATATCATGGTTTCTCCTAAATCTTAAAAATTTCATCCACACAAAACTCAACAAGAACTCGTGACAAAAGATACTATAAATCAACTCAAAACCTTAACATTGTCTACTGTAGAAAATCACTAAAATTATTATTTAACATTGCATACTAAATGCCTCAAATAGAATCATTAAACAAGCAAACAATGCAAACATAACAGCAATCGGTCTAAATAGAACGATCTGTAAAGGATGAAGAAATATCCATGCTTCTTTAACTCAAAAAATTCTAAAAAATTACTAAAAACTAGAAAATTTATCATAGCTTACTATGTAAAAATTTCAAGATTTTATCATGTTCTGACTATTCAAGAATATTCAAGACATAACAGGAAACTTTCTATTTTCAAATAGCAACACATACATTTGCAAATTGAGCATGGTAAAGGCTATACTTGACACTTTTATTGAAATAAAAGATACCAGCATTATTCTAAATAACAACAAGTAAATCTCAACAAAATAAAATGAGGCTCCAAGCAAAACTATATCATGTGACAAATAAAAATATAGCTCCAAGTGAGGTTACTGATAATGTTGAAGACGAAAGAGGGGATGCCCGCCTTCCGGGGCATCCTCAAGCTTGGACGTTTGGGTCTTCCTTGAATATTACCTTGGGGTGTCTTGGGTCCCCAATATTGGGTATTTTCACTCCTTATTCTCCTCATATAGATATCTCACCCAAAACTTGAAAACTTCGATCACACAAAACTCAATCGAACTTCGTGAGATAGGTTAGTATGATAAAGAGCAAATCATTCACTTTGGTACTGTCAAGAGAATATTCATAATTGTTCTTGCATAATTATTACTTTACTTTGTCATTTCCAATTTATATTGACCAATATAAGCCATAGAAACTATAAAAACAAGCAAACTATGCATTGAAAACATAATCTGTCAAAAACAGGATAGTCTGTAATGATTTGAACAAACACCATACTTATGTTACTCCAAAAATACTTAAAACTTAGGAAAACGTAGGATTTTTTTATATAAATCATGTGTAAAAACTTCAGAATTTTATCACATCCCAGTGAATTATAGTAATTCCAGCAGTGGGCGCAAAAGTTTCTGTTTTTGCACAGAATCAATTCAACTATCATCCACACTATCCCACATGCTTTACTTGGTACTTTATTGAAACAAAATCTATAAAACATGATTACTATAGTAGATTAATCATGTGAACACACAAAATATATATCTTTCAAAGATTCACTAAAAAGACAGTTGGCGGGTCTCTTTGTATGTCTTGTCCGAAAGAGGAGGACTTAATGATTATTCGTTCGCCGGAACCAGAAGTAAAAAATTGTTGTGGATAGGGATCCTGTAAAAACATCTTTTGAGGAATGGGCTAGACCCGGCCATTTCTCAAGAACACTAGCTAAATATTGGGTGGTCTCCCAACAAGCGCTTTTCTTTAATGTCTTTTTAGTTAGGCATGATGATTTCAATGATGCTCACATAATAATAGGAATTGAAACATGCAAGAGAGCATAATGAATCACCTGGGAAGCACATTTAAGCCTAACACACTTCCTATGCATAGGGATTTTGTGAGCAAAGAACTTATGGGAACAAGAATCAACTAGCATAGGAAGGTAAGACAAGCATGACTTCAAAGCTTTCAACACATAGAGAGGGAACTTGATATTAGTGAGATATGTAAAAGCATATGTTCCTCTCTCATAATAATTTTCAGTAGCATCATGAATGAATTCAACAATATAGCTATCACATGAAGCATTCTTTTCATGATCCACAAGCATAGAAAAAGTATTACTCTCCACGTACATAAGCAAATTTCTTCTCATTCATAGGAGTGGGAGTATCATATGAAACTCGAATACTATAAATTGTTTCCACATGAAAAGAGTAATGTTCAGTAACAGGGTATTCGTAATTATGACAAGTTTTATAATAATAATTATCACTACTTTTTATAACATAAGTATCATCAAGATAATCATCATAATTAGCAACTTTCTTCTCATCATAATCAATTGAAAACTCTTCTGAGATAGTGGAATCATTACTAAATAAAGTCATGACCTCTCCAAATCCAATTTTATTATAATAATAATATTCAACACCCTTTAAAACAGTGGGATAATTATTATCTAAAGTTGACACTCTTCCAAACCTACTTGCATAAATAATATTGTAATCATCATAAATAGGAGGCATGCAATCATCATAACAAATTTGATCATTGAAAGTAGGGGGACTAAAAAGATCATCTTCATTAAGAATAGAACCCCCAAGCTTAGGATGAACATTAATTGCAGCAAATAAATTCTCAAACATGTCATTATCATCAAACATAGCATCCCCAACCTTGTGGTTTTGCATATCATTAGCATAATCACTCTTATCATTAATAGCATGAATAGCACCAATACTATAACAATTACTATCATCATAATTTTCCAAGTTGGGGCCAAAAACATTTTCAAGATTATAAGAAGTGTCACTATGTTCCCAATCATAATTATCGCAACAAGTAATACGTATAACAGAATCATCTTCAATAGTTCCTTCGGACATTGTGCCATAAGACCAAAAAACAATATCATCATCAAGTGTATCATCTTCCACAATTATTTTTGATTCATTCTCATGAGGCACAACAATAATAGGATCAACATCATTTGCGATAGATACCTATTTACCTTTGCCTCTCCTTCTTTTCTTATTCTTCTTCTTCGCCACATTATGTGTGGGTTCAATCAATTTTTCTGATTGGTCGGGTAGGAAGCTCCTTCTCGTCTCCTATTTCATCACAAGAGACAATAGGAGGGAAAGTGGAAATCTTTACCATTTCATAAGTATTCCTTTTATATTCTATTGGTTTTCCTGTCTTTCTATAGTTGGCAATATAAGCATTCTCATTACAGTTTACCACACAAAACATATAGATTTCATGTAGACTAGTTTCCGTATAGTCTGTGAATATGAATGCTTCAAACCAACTATTTTTATGTGACAATTCTTCACACCCCAAAAATAAACAAAATTCATTATAAAGTTCAAGGGTGATTAAGTTATTACAATATTTGGCCATGATTCGATCATGCAAAAGCATGCATTGAAAATTAAGATGACCAACTTTATTGCAAAGTTCATGAGTAATGGGATAAAGAGAACATAATTTTGTAGCAAATTCATCTATCACTTTAAGCCACCAATTGGTTTTTTCATGTTTATGCTTCTTACAAAATATATCATCCCTATAAGGCATGTCTTTGCAAAGTTTACGCACTCCACAAAAATTGACATGCTTATAAGAAACCTTTTTACCATGACTAGTGCAATCAACATTAGTTTCATGGATATTCATAGCAAGCATACTAACAACATTGTAATCATGCTTATCATTCAAGAATTTTATGCTAGACATTTTATTGAATTCTTCTTCTAACACTTCGGCACAATTTTCCGATTCATCGTTTTCAAGAAAGACATTATCAAGATAAAGCATTTGAGGCAACCTCAATTCCATTTTTGTAGTTTTCTTTTATAAACCAAACTAGTAAATAAACAATAAACTAAAAGATTCAATTGCAAGATCTAAAGATATACCTTCAAACACTCATCTCCCTGGCAACAACACCAGAAAAGAGCTTGATGTCTACTATGCAACTTTTATTCTTGTAGATGTTGTTGGGCCTCCAAGTGCAGAATTCTGTAGGACAACATCAAATTTCCCTCAAGTGGATGACCTAAGGTTTATCAATCCGTGGGAGGCATAGGATGAAGATGATCTCTCTTAAACAAACCTGGAATCAAATACAAGAAATCTCTTATGTCCCCAACACACCCAATACAATGGTCAATTGTATAGGTACACTAGTTCGCCGAAGAGATGGTGATACAAGTGTAGTATGGATAGTACATATGGGTTTTTGTAATCTGAAAAAAAAGTAAGGTAGCAAGTGATAAAACGGAGCACAAACAATATTTCAATGCTTAGAACCAAATCCTAGGGTTCATACTTTCACTAGTGCAATCTCGCAACAATGCTAACATAATTGAATCGTATAAAAATCCCTCAACGTGCGAAAAAGAATCACTACAAAGTTTCTATCAGAGAACATAGGGTGAAAACATGTATCAACCCTTATGCATAGATTATCCCAATGTCATGATAATCCGCAAGTTGAATACCAAAACATACATCAAGTAACTCGATAGAATACCCCATTATCACCGCGAGTATCCACATGCAAGACATACATCAAGTAATCTCAAATCCAATATTCAATCCAACATAATGAAACCTCAAAGAGCAAGACTCAATTCATCACAACAAGAAGAGAGGGGAAATCACCATATGATCCGACTATATTAACAAAGCCCATGGTTACATCAAGATCACGCTGGATCAAGAACACGAGAGAGAGATAGAGAGAGAGAGAGATCAAACACATAGCTACTAGTACGTACCCTCAGCCCTGAGGATGAAGTACTCCTTCCTCATCATGGAGACTGCCGGGATGATGAAGATGGCCTCCAGCGCTGATTTACCCCTCCGGCAAGGTGCAGAGAAGGCCTCTAGATGAGTTCTCTTCAGTACAGAGGCTTGCGGCGGCGGAGTGGAAGTTATTGGTTTGTTTTGGGGTTTTTTCGTATTTATAGGAATTTTTGGGGTCGGTTTCATGTTATGGGGCCCACGAGGAAGTGAGAGCTCAGTAGGCGCTCCCTTGGGGGACCCGCGCCCTGTGATCTTGTCGTGTCCTCGTGGGTCTTATGCTCCTTCCTTGAAGCTTCGGTGGTCTCTTTTTTTCCTTAAAAAATCTCCGTAAATTTTTAGCCCATTCCGAGAACTTTTATTTCTGCACAAAAAAAACAACACCACGGTAGTTCTGCTAAAAACATCGTCAGTCTGCATTAGTTCCATTTAAATCATATAAAAGTGCACTAAAACCATATAAAATTGTTGTAAACATGGCATGAATACTTCATAAATTATAGATATGTTGGAGGGTATCACTGCCTAAATTGGATACATTTGTTTTGCTTACAAATGAAGGGCCTAACATGGACAAGAAGGATGAACATTGGAGCATGATGAAGCATGGAGATGATGACGCGTGCAAAGGGAACCAGAACGGAGTTTCTGGTGGAGTTTTCAGCACTTTGGAGCCACCATAATGACATACGAGTACATGGACGAAATATACAAGATGGCCTTTCATAAATTTTGTCCATAACTTAATATAGGTGTCGCGTCACCTTATTTTTGGGCCAGGCCCATGTAATTTTGAAATACACTTAATCAGCTGGTTTTAGAGTCCGTATTAATAGGGAAAACGACTTAGGACATAATTTGGTTCCACCTTGCCAAGGATGGACGAAATTCCTCTTGTCTCCCTATAAATACAGCCCTTTGGTTATCATTTTAGACTTGGGTTTTGTTTAGATTAAAGTTCGCCATAGCTGCAACTCGCGTCCTTCGTTTGTGTTCAACGACTAGACCAAGATGTCACATAACCCCACTTGATTAATAAAGCTTTCCTCTTATATTTGCAATATCCAGATTGCAACCTCAGTTTCTTGCTTGCTCTTTGTTTGCTTACAGGAAATAGACCCTCGTGGCTAGGTTGATCGTGCTCCAACGTGGTCAATAACCTCTCGGAGTTGGTTTAGCGATTGCTAAGGCGCGACATCTTCGCACGTTCGTAGTTGGATCGTCAAAGTCGACTTCCACAGAAAATGATAGCTATCTCGTCGAAACATCATGACACCTTTGCACTGATCAATCTGAAAAAATTCACTCAACCAGAAAGCGGAAAGAGATAAATAGCTCTGAATGAGGTGTTCATCGAACAAAACATAAGAACCAATGAAAGGCACGAGGGGAAACAGAAAGAACTCAACACGACGAGAACAAACCAACATAGAAAGAAAAACGAACGAGCAAAAACAAGCACCAACAATTAAGTCACAGGGCTAAGGATAGACATTAGATGTCCCTGAGACAGTTCCTACAAGAAGGGTTAGTTGGATTTCACCACCCACACTTCTGTGGTAAGTGGAGACCTCATTTGTCTCGGTCGAACAAGAGATGTTTTCTTTTGGTTTCCTCTGGAGTTCACCTGTGTAGTTCGAGTGTAATCATATGAATATGCATTAAAGTTGTTTCCAGAAACATGAACATAATGATTTGAAGAAGTACGCATTTAATCCTTCTAACGAGAGTTCAACTAGTTCCCTTTTGAAGGATATGTAGCTTCGCTCTGTGAGTGATATTCATCACCTCGAAGAGAATTGCCCTGCATGGTCAAGTTAGCAGAAACAGAGAGGTTACCGATGATGGATTTCTTCACCCAGAGTTGCTTCTTGGGTGAACCTATTCTGCAGTTAGTTCTGACATACCGAGCAAATACCTTACAATTCTATTGTTTGAAGAATTTGCAGTTTGAGTCGTTAGACTCATCAATGTCAACGGGAATGGAACAATCATATCCCGAAAGTAGTGGAGCCGAGAGTTTTGCTCTTGGCAAGAACCCAACTTGTTCGAGAATATTGCTCGAAGGTCCAGTATGTTCCATATGCATTGAGTTTTCTCTCGAAAACCAATCCTTCCTTTCTGGGATTTTCATGCAGAATAGACTTCTTGAGCACATCACATAGAGTTTGATGCCCCTTGAGGATTTTTAGCATGTCTGTCTCAAGCAAGTTCTTCAACCTGGAATTTTCATCAGATATTGCAACAAATTCCTCCAAAGAGGGGTTAGATTCACCATTCATTGTAGTTACACCTCTTTCGGTGGTAGCAACAGATGTTTCAGTAGTGGAGTCAGCATTGTTGCACTCTAAACAATTTAGGCACGGAGGCACAAAATCATCAGGAAGTTTTTCAGTTTTCTTGGCGAAGAGAGAAGCCTTTTCTTTCACAAGCTCATCATAAGAAACTTCTAGTGATTCGAGTTCTTGATTCCTAGTTAGGAGATCATCCGATAAACACTCATAATTGACTGAAAGAGAATTATAACGATTGGAAAGTTCATCGAGGGTTGAATAAAGAGCTTTGTGCTCTTCATTCAGCTCTTGAATTCTTCTCCATCTCTTCGACCAACAAGGCTTCAGATTTCCTAAGGTTTTTCTCAAGTCTCTCAAGAGCATCTTATTGAGATTTAGCCATTTTAACATTCTATGGAGAGACTATATGTAGGTCAATGGATTTTTCGCGTTTTCATGATACTTGATCTCTTGAATCTTTTGCCATGAGGCAGAGTGCAATAGGCTTGTCACCACTTAACGCATCGTAATCGATATCTGAATTGTTTGATGATTCAGGTGACTCATATGCTACAAATGCATTGCCTTGGCCTAGATTTTGGTAGAACTCATCTTCACCTGACTCGAACTCTGAGACTTCATCTTCGGAGTCCATTGTCATTCCAGCATATACACCAGTCAGCTGAGATATCCTCTTCATGTTGGATTCGATCATATATTTGGCATGAATGTCAGTGAATGGTCTCATTGAAGAAGATGTGGATGATTCACTCTTCTTCGAGAGCTTAGTATGACGGTTTGTGTGCACGAATCTTGAGCAGTTTAGTGCATGCCATCTTTTGCTGCGCTTGACATCCAACTCCTAGATGGGACAACAGGCAATGTAATGACCATAGAGTTTGCACTTATAGCACTTCGTATTCAAAGGTGATAATCTTCTTGAAGATCTTGATGATCCATCCCAGGTGCATTATATAGGCACAAATTCTGTATCCTGAGGTTGTTGAGGCACTTTGTGAGCATTTCAAGTCCTCTTGTGATGGAGTGTTGATTTTCGACATCATCTTCTTCTCTTGTGAACTACCATAGACAGGAAGGATTTATCCTTCGGCTTCTGAAGAAGATTCCGATTCACCTTTTTCCTTCTCCATCATTTCTTGATGTATAATTGCTACTTGTGGAATGCATTGGGATTTGCCTGAAGGAGAAGGGTGAAGTAATATAGTAACAAAAAGTATTTCCCTTAGTAAAGAACCAAGGTTTATCGAACCAGTAGGATGATTATCCAAACAACCTTTAGCAGTACCTACACACAAAAGCAAATACTTGCACACAACGCGGGCAAGAGGGTTGTCAATCTCCTTGTACTCATTAATTGCAAGGATCAAAATGATAGTAGGAGATATATAAATTGCAAAGTAAAATAAAAGTAAATAAATTATAGCAAGGTATTTATGGTTTTAGTAATATGATTTAAATAGACCCGGGGCCATAGTTTTCACTAGAGGCATCTCTCTCATAAGCATAACGATACGGTGGGTGAAAAAAATATTGTTGGGCAATTGATAGAATAGTGCATAGTTATGATGCTATTTATGGCATGATCAGTACATAGGCATTACGTCCGTGACAAATAGACCGACATCCATCTACATCTACTACTATTACTCCACCCCTCGATCGCTCTCCAGCATGCATCTTGAGGTATTAACTTCATAATAAACTGAGTAATGCTTCGAGCATGATGACATAATGTAGACAAATTAAGATCAACTAATATGATCAAACCCCATTGCTTTACCCTTAGTAGCGAAAATACAAATATGTGCCTCGCTACCGCTTCTATCACGAGGTGAGGACACCGCAAGATTGAACCTACTACTATGCACCATTTCCACTGAAGATCTAATCATTAACTTGGCCAAAGATAACTCATAAATCGGAAAGCATTACATAGCTATAACAATCACACATAATAAAGTTCAGAATATAACTCAATTAGTTTCAATGAATAATCTGATCATAAACCCACAATTCATCAGATCACAACAAACACACCGCACAAAAGTATTGCATCATATTGATCTCCGAAGAGAACATTGTATTAAAAATCATAATGAGAGATAGAGTGTGTCATCTAGCTAATCACTATGGACCCATAGGTCCTGTGGGGAACTACTCACAAATCATTGGAGGTGCAACAAGGTTGATGTAGAGGCCCTCCGTGATCGATTCCCCCTCCACCAGAGTATCGGCGGAGGCCTCCAGATGTGATTGCGAAAGAATAGAGGCTTGCGGCAGCGGAAATAATTGTTTCGGGTCTTGCTCTGGTGGTTTCTAGAATTTAGGGAATTTATGGAGTTGGAATTAGGTCAATTGTAGTTACGAGGGGCCCATAAGCTCAGGTGTCGCCCCCCTAGGGATGAGCCGTGTGAGCTTGTGTCCCTCTCGTACATCTTCTGGCCATCTCCTGAAGCTCCCGGGGTCTCTTCTCGTCCAGAAAAAATCACCGTAAACTTTCATCGTGTTTGGACTTTGTTTCGTATTGTTTTTCTGTGAAACAATAAAAAATAGTCAAAAATAGAACTGGCATGGGGCACTAGGTTAATAGGTTAATTCCCAAAAATTATACAAAATTGCATATAAAGCATACAAGATTGATAATATAATTGCATGAAACAATCAAAAATTATAGATACGCTAGAGATGTATCAATAAGCAATAGCTCCATGATTTCTGGTGACCAAAGATCTTCAAAATCAGGTCTTCTTTTAATCTCACCAACTATTGGGTCGAAGGATTCATCAAGGGAGCAGCGTAGTTTGTTGACCACATCTTTGTTAGTAATATCTTCAACTCCACACTGATGTAGTCTATCGAAAATATTGCTCGAGCGACCAGTGAGTTCCATGACAATTTCCTTTCAAAGACTTCAGAAGTGAGCGAACATGGCATGAAGCGTATCAGCGTGAGCATCCGTTCTTGCAACATATTCCTCATGAATGTTTTTATGGCATCCCATATTTGTTTGGCTGTTTCTAGCTACTGAATCGAATGAAAATGTTTCTGGAGATGTTGTCACATATGATATCCTTCGCTTGTGCATCCAATCGAATGTTAGCTTCATCCTTAGGTGTAGGTGCTTCTGGATGCGGAATGACATAAACATTCTCCACAATCTGCCACAGTTCTTCATTGATAGCTTGCATTTTGATCTTCATTCTACCTTGACAATAGAGATAGTCATTTCCATCAAAGATGGGAAATCAACCAGAGTGCGTGAATCTACCTGCATGCAACATACTCAAAACTCCAGGGCGGTTAGACCTTTAATAAATAGAGGCAGGGAGGCCTTCCTCTGATACCAATTGTTAGGAGCAAGAGTATATCGACCAGAGGAGGGTGAATGGGAGATTCAAAATTTATTTTGAAACTTTGAACCGAACCCCAAAACAGCAAAAAAAATAACTAGGTACATCAAGCACTAAAGATAAATGCACTGAAAAGATCTGAAAGATACGGTGCTATGATGGCTAGGCAAATCTTTCGAGGAAAGACAAAATGATCGAACGGGAATAGTTGCTCACTACTTTAACTATAATGATGGTAACATGGTATGATGACAGACTGAAAAACATGGGAGAGCGAACAATACACGTACATATGAACTAAGATACATATGAACGAGTGGAAATACAAGAGAGACAAGAGGCAACACAGAACGCATGCAAACTATTGTGAGATGTTGCTCAGAATATAGCTAAGTTGAATGACCATGTAAAACAACAAAATAAAGAGACCATGTAAAACCACAGAATAAAGAGACGGACATACAAGCAAACAACCTCGAGAACAACAAACTGAAACATACTGAACAACATGAAGAACACAAATGAAGAAAAAATACAACTCATATTAGATCAGAGATATCTATCGCGACTAAGCACCTAATGTAAACCACAAAAAGGAATGTGGTAGTATAGCATGCACAAGTGGTGCTCGATGGCGATAGATGATTTGGTAGACCAGTTCGCCCTTCTACAAAAGGACTACATCTAGTTGGAGGGACTGGTGATTGAACACAAGAGAAAACCTATCTCCGTCCTATTCTCCTTCACCTCAAAGCTGACCAAACTCGGGTTGATTTCACTCGTGGTAGATACTTGTCAGCGATCTCCAAACCTTTGACAGACTTCTTCATGAACCATAATTACTCTTGATTGCTGAAGACTTTGTTTGGTGAAGACAATTACTCTTTGACACTCAAGTCGACACCTATCCGTCTAGAGAGAATGCAACTATCAAGAGTAATAGTTACAAGAACTCTAACTCAGATCTACCGTGATGCTCAACCACTGTCTAAGTTTTGGCTCTTGATTTTCTCTCGGTGGATCTTAAACTCAAATCTCTCGAGAGGGGATGGTCAATCAATCTTCTCGGAATCTTAAGTGGAGCAACCAACAGACAACGTTGGTGCGGGGTGGCTATTTATAGTTTCACCCTTCCTTGATGGGAAATGACAAAATTGGACACGCAGATCAGCCAATTGGTCGAATGACATGTTGCCGGCGGTAGGATTTTGAGCATAACGGTAACATTTCTTGCGGAGCAATAAATGCTAACTCCTCGGTCCGAAGGATATATCATGTAGCACCAAAGAACATCGTCTTCTACTTACAAGTAATCATTCGGAGAACAAATAGATTTCTCTCAATCTTTCATAGGTTTCGGCTAAGTATCATAGCGGACCTAAGCTTCGAGAACCTATACCCCTCTTAATAGTACGGTGGTCCTATGACTCAAATAAGAGATAGAAGAACAACAAAAGAATGCTACGTCTTCATTTCGCCTTCAATCTTCTCGATTGCAGTCATTCTTCCTCGGACAAACTGAACAAATATTGCTTTGCGTTAGCAATAATCTTAAGGGGTCAATTCCTTCGCTAGAATCTTCTTGCTCTCATTACTTCTGGAAATGTAGCTCTTCCTTCTCTGCCACACAGACAATCTTCGGTGAAGTTCTTCAAACTTTAACACTGGACATAGTATTCTCCTCGGACTTGCATGGACTATTTCTCTCTATGTGCGCTAGTAAAAAAAACCAGTCCATGCTTGTTTCTGTCAACAATCTCCAAAACACAAGGAGGCAAATTATTGCACCAACAATTAGTTACTCATGCTTGCCTTACATTTGACACAAAATCGTAGAAGTGATAAACCTTACCTTTCTTTGTTCTAAAAGAAGAAAATATAAACCTCATATGTCCTTTGGTAAACCATAGAGCCTTTGCTTTCCTAGCAACTGTGACAGCCGTTTGTTGTGCTTCGTTTGAAAGTATCTATTTTTACACTTTTCTTGCTTGCATAATTAATTTTTATCTATTTTATTTTTGTTGATACAAATGTGACCATTCCACGTAGAGGAAATATCAAGGAGATTACAAACAAAATGGAAACATGTCTAGTTGGTGTGTGATTGGGGATGAAGATAGCGCATGACAACCCAAGTAAAGCAAAGCAAAAAACTATTGTGTCATGATTTCCATTTTCATCTGTCCATGATGTGCATGATTGCTCACATATGTATGACATGAGAACACCGATAAGGATGAAATAACGTGTCACGAGCTTCTTTCCACGTCAATATCCGATGGTTCATGGCTAATGACACAAACATGACAATCTCTTAAAAGGTAAACCGTCACGTGAGAGCATAAACGGTGTGAAAACATTGTTAATTACGCATGCTTGCCTTACATTTAACACAAAATCGTACAAGTGATAAACCTTACATTTTTTGTTTTTAGTAAAATATAAACCTCATATGTCCTTGATTGAACCATAGAGCCTTTACTTTCCTAGCAACCACAAGAACCATTGTTGTGGTGCATTTGGAAGTATCTATTTTACATTTTTCTTACTTGCATAGTTAGTAAAAATATGTATCTATCTATTTTGGGTTGGTACAAATGTGACCATTCCATAGAGGAGAAATATCAAGGAGATCAAGGACAAAATTAAAATGTCAAATTGGTGTTCGATGGGAGACGAAGATAGTGCATGACAACCCAAATAAGCAAAGAAAGAACCATTGCCTCACGATTTTAATTTTCATTTCTAGATATGTCTGTGTTCACTTCAATGATGTGCACGACTGCTGACATACGTATGGCGTGGGGATACCGATAAGGATGAAATATCATGGCACGAGATTCTTTCCATGTCGATATCCGATGACGTGCATGGCTAATGATACAAACACGACAAACCATAAAAGGTAATTCGTCATGTAAAGACACAAGCATCATCGCACTGCATCAACAGAGAAAGGGCATGCGTATATTTCATGCGATCAAACCGCACATCCACACTCCACGCCATCCCACGATAAACACTAGCTCCTTCGAAAGAATATCTGAAAATGCACCAAACCCATAAAAAAGAAAATAAGATAAAATCAGGTGCTAACTCTTAGTCATTTGAAATTTGCATGTATGTTGGTCTCCTAAATATAACCTCACATGTCTTTTGATATACCATAGAGCATTTGCTTTTCTAGCAACCGCCAAAACCGTTTGTTGTAGTGCGATTTGGTAGTATCTATTTTTACATTTTCCTCGCTTGCATAGTTTAAAAAATATTTATCTATTTTTATTTGGGGTTGATGCAAGTGTGATCATCCCACATAGAGGAAGTATCAAGGAGATCACGGACAAAAAAAATCATGTCTAAATTGGCGTGCGACGGGGGACGAAGATAGCGCATGACAACCCAAGTAAAGCAAAGCAAAAAACCATTGCGTCACGATTTCCATTTTGATCATTAGATTTGTCTGTGTTCACTTCAGTAATATGCATAACTGCTCACACTCATATGATGCGAGGACACCGGTGAGGTTGAAATATCATGGTGCGGGCTTCTTTTCATGTCGATATCCGATGACGTGCACGACTAATAACACAAACATGACAAACCATAAAAGGTAAACCTGCATGTAAAGATACAAGCATCATCGCAGCACATCGACGAAGTAAGGGCACGCATGTATTTCATGCAATCAAACCGCACATCCACACTCCACGCCATCCCACGATAAATACTAGCTCCTTCGAAAGAATATCTGAAAACATACCGAACCCCTCAAAAAATAAAACAAAATCAAATTAGGTGCTAACTCTTAGTCATTTGAAATTTGCATGTACGTTGATCTCCTAAATATGAACCTTACATGTCCTTGGGTAAACCATAGAGCCTTTGCTTTCCTGGCAACCGCCAAAACCGTTTGTTGTAGTGATTTTTACATTTTCCCCGCTTGCATAGTTTTTAAGAATATTTATCTATTTTTATTCTAGGTTGATACAAATGTGACCATCCCACATAGAGGAAATATCAAGGAGATCGCAGACAAAATAAAATCATCTCTAAATTAACGTCGGATGGAGGACGAAGATAGCGCATGACAACCAAGTAAAGCAAAGCAAAAGACCATTTCGTCATGATTTCTATTTTTATCTTTAGATCTGTTTGCGTTCAATATAACGATGTGCATAACTGCTCACACTCATATGATGTCAGGACATCAATAAGGATGAAATATCGTGGCACGGGCTTCTTTCCACGTCAATATACGATGACGTGCACGGCTAATGACACAAACACGACAAACCCTAAAAGATAAACCGCCACGTAAAGACACAAGCATCATCGCACTGCATCGATGGAGCAAGGACATGCGTGTATTTCATGCGATCAAACCGCACGTCCACACTCCACGCCATCCCACGAGAAACACTATCTCCTTCGAAAGAATAACAGAAAACATACCAAATCCATACAAAATAAAATAAAATCAGGTCCTAACTCTTTAGCCATTTGAAATTTGCATGTCCCTTCGCCCCCTAAATTTGACAGTCAGGGGAGTGATATTCTTTTCTTGAGAATAAATGTTACCGTGATCTTACCGTAGAGATACTACTAGATAGTTTAGGTATCCATCCACGTGTGCTTAGAAAGTGATTGAGATCGACTCTTTGCATCTCAGGGACAACTTTTGTCGACGATAGAAAAAGGAAAAAAGAAAGAGTAGAAATCTAATCGCAACACCCTCCAAATCTACTCATCTCCACTGCCCCTATATAAACTGAAAAGGAAAGGAAAGAAAGGCAAAGGGGCCTATTTAAGAAGACCTGAAATGGGCAAATCGCATCTCGTCCCCCCGCATTAATCTAACCGGATCACAAATCAAACCAACCCACACCTCTCTCTGCCTGCCCATTTCCTCCTCTCCCCCTCTTCCTCCCCTCGCCGTGGGCTCCACCCGTCAGCCTACCGCGTAGTAGAGACTAGAGAGAGAGCGACAAGGGAGGGAGGGGGGCTAGCAGCTACAGAGAGAGAGAGAAGGAAAGGGCGCCGGAGGAAGGAGATGGGAGAGGAGAGGAAGGCAGGGGAGCAGGCGGCAGCGCGCGCGGCGGAGCAGGCGCGGGAGCTGCAGGACGCCGCCGCCGCGCTGCTCTCGCGGACGTGGGCGGAGGAGGAGGCGCTGCGCCGCCGCGCCGCCGCGCTCAGGGAGGACCTCGCCCGCCTGCGCAAGGCCGCCGCCAACGCACAAACCGAAAAGGTAACCAACCTTGCTGCTCCCAGGCTGCCGCGCGGCTCCCCCTCCTCCTTCTCCAAGTGCGCGTGCGTGCGTGCGTTGCGTGCGCGTGGGCGTGTCGGCGGGTCGCCGAGGAGATCGCCGCGCGGGTGTTTGCTGCGCCTAGGACTCCCAGCGCGGCTAGCTCGGCTCCGCGCCGCTGCGCTGCGCTGCTTCCCCGCGCCGGATCACTCGCTGAGGAAGATCTACGTGCGTGCGTGGAACTGCAGTTTGGTGCGCTGTGGAAATCTCAACTTCCCGCACTGCCAAGACGTACCCGTGGACAGGGACCCTGGACCCTGTCTCTGAATCACCGCGCCATTATATGCGTTTGACGCTGCTGGTTCATTGATCGTCACAATGTGCATGCAGCATACTTTTCTTCTGCTGATGTGACTGTGGCCTCTTTGTGTGCTTGTGGCAGGTCCACGAGGACTTGGATCGAGCGTCATGCCTCATAAGTGATGGTGACATTGCGACGATTCTCCCTAACAAGGCGCATGGTGATTGCTGCTCTTCTTCAGCTTGAGCTTGTTATTCATTTTTGTCATATTCATATATACCTCTCTCTTTTCTGAGGTTCTGTTCTTCTAATATTTTTCTGTCTTGGGGGTTTACAGGCACTTTTTTGAAGCTGTTATTGGGACCAGTGAATCTCCGCGCAAGGAAGGAGGTACAGCTCAAGGTGAAGGAGGAATACAATAGCTACAGGGTATGTGTAAAATTGTGTTATCATTGCTGAAAATCTAGGCCGCTATTCTTATTTTGAAATGAGGGCTTAGCATGATGCTGGCTGCAAGTGTGTTTGAGCCACCAATACATAAACAGCTTTGAAATTTAGTTTTCCATTTGATCCGAGTACTCTTTTAGGGGGAATACTATCCTTTAAACCTTCTACAAAGTGAAAGATGTACCTGCTGAGCAATGTCTGAGTTGTTTTGCAGATATAGATGTTAGATTTGTGGAGAACCGTGTACTGATATAGATAATAATCATTAGCTGGTAATACTTTACACTTGTTAATCTTTATTCCTCTTTTTTTTTCAGGATAGGACTGCCATAGTGTTTCTTGGTTTTCCGATGATTCTGTTGTTTCTTCGGTCATGGCTATGGAATGGATGCTTTCCAGCATTGCCAGTTCAGCTATATCAGGTATGCTCTGATGCTCGTTCAGGTAATCTGGTAACAATATGAACTGATGCTATGTTCTGAAAGATAAACTGACAGGTCAACTTATCTTATGTTTAACAGGCCTGGCTGTTACTCCTCTATACAACTTTAGCTTTGCGAGAGAACATATTGCGAGTTAATGGAAGTGATATCCGTCCTTGGTAAGGAACAATCACTAACTACTGTGGATCCATTGTTTTTTCTTAATGGTGATTCATTGCATTTTAGTATTGACCACTATTTTCATCTCTCATTTGATGCTTTGCCTTACCTGACTAAAAGATAACAACAATTCTATTCTTCAATACCTGTTTATCCACCTCTGACATGTTGCTTGCTGGCCTTACTTGTTATGATTTTGTCTGTTCTTTTTAAAGTCATTAACTCATTATCCATATAAGGACCAGTAATGTTAGTTCTTTTTGGTGCATTTGGCACTTAACAAAAGTTCATTTTATTCTTAAGGTGGGTATGCCATCACTATTGTGCCATGCTGATGGCTCTGGTGAGCCTCACATGGGGGATTAAGGGACAACCTGATTGTGCCCGCAAACAGGTATGCTTATAGATCTTTCTCTTCTGTTCCAAACACGGAAGCATGTGCTTAGCCTGTGCTCTTTTTGCAGAGAGGTGTCGAGTTATTTCTGTGCTGGGCTGTGATGCAAGGTTTTGCCATGATGTTGCAGAACAGATATCAACGTCAAAGACTATATACTCGAATTGCTTTGGGGAAGGTAATACATTTTGATAGAGAAGGGCAAAAAACTGGTTCTTTCTGTATTCACTCTGGTAGCTCTAGCCTATTATTTTCCTTATCAGTACCTCCTTTTGTGAATAACTTCACGATTTTTATGAACTTTATTCAACTGAAATTATCTTTGCACCATCTATCTTGTCGCATGGCATGTTTAGGCACCATATGACTCTTCTACTACATCCATTTACCGGTGCAATCATCTGCTGAAACTTTAGTCGAAGTAGTTTTCTTTAACTTGAATATTTCTTTCCGGCAGGCTAAAAGGATGGACGTCGTGTGGGGCGAGACTGCTGGTGTTGAAGGCCAACTATTGCTGTTGTGTCCCATCCTCTTTCTCTTGCAGGTATGCTGTTATCTTTAAGCCTTTGACCAACAATTACTCTGTTAGTATATACTTTATTTGGCATAAAATTGATGTCATTAGATTCGTACTCAAAAGTACTTGTGTGAGTTGTGGTTATGGTTTTGTATCACATAAATCTCTTCTCTCCTACTTAAAAAACACATAAGGTTTTGTCGTCCGCTCGTCCTTCGTCCAACCTTACATACGTTCCCCCTCCTCTTCCTATTTTGATTTATCCCCTCCCATCTCATGGTTTTTCCATCATTATTTCCTAAAAATTGCCTCAACTGCCCCACTTCTTATTGGCTTGCCAAATAAAAATCTGTTTTCTTGGGTAAGCTAATAAATACTTACCAAATAAGTGCTTATCAAATTAAATCCTATTTTTTCATACAATCACATTAATATGGACAGGTAGATCATAGGCTAACCTACTAGCATGTTTATGCTCCCATTATAACGCATGGGCAATTATCTAGTTACATACTAATAGTATAAGTGTTGGTCAAATGCTCGTCTTACGAAACAAAATACACCCAAGGGGTGGGAGAAGAAAGGGAAGTAGTGAGTAATGCAATCTGGAATGTAGGGAGTATTAAATATGCAAATATCAACCCAAGCTCATGAAGGACAGATTAGTTTTGTCTTCATAGTTCACATTTGATCTTGGCATGATGTGCTAAATTTTCCTGTTTTACCTGTTTGAATAATAGTATCAGGTCATTTATCTAGATCCTGTTTTACCTGTTTGAACAATAGTATCAGGTCATTTATCTAGATTGGGTTTTCTGTGCGATCAAGTGAGCATTCTTGCCTCATAACATCGAGTTATAATATTTCTCTCACAAATGTACAACGCCCGAGGCAATTATCTTGACTTCCCTTCTATTTATAGGTCTTTGAGGGTTATGTTGGATTTTTACTTCTTCGGACAGCTCATAAAGGGATCATTCCTGAGTGGCAGGTAAGGAACTTCTAGCCATTGATGCAACCAGGATTTATCATATTGGACCCATTTTATAACCTATGCATGCTGTCACAGGTTGTGGTGTGTGGGATCCTGCTTATTGCAATGGCAATTGGCAACTTTGCAAACACAGTGGACACATTGATGGTTAAGTCCAGATTCAAAGCAAAGATGAAGAAGTCCAAGAGCAAACGAGATCTTGCTGCATGCACGTCACCGACTCGCTCATCGCTGACAAATTCGGCAGCTGGAGCTTGAAATGGAGACGTTCTCATCATATGAACATTGCCCATATTCAATCAGGGGCTGTCAAAATTGTAAAGTATTAGTTTTTTTGGCCACCAGCTCCTTGTGCTGACAGTCTCTGTCAAAGCTCATACCCATGTAATCATCAAACGACTCGGTTGCTGATGGTGTCAGGTTGAGGGTAACTAAGAATAAACTGTTCATGTTTGTTTATTTATTTTTATTATGGACATCGAGTGGGCTAGATGAACTTAGGACTGTAAGGGGTAGTTAATTTTTTTTCCTGGTATAGGATAGTTATTTGCGAGACTTAGATTGTCAAAATCAAACATGCAAATTTGTATACAAACTGTGACCCTGCCAATTTCTTTCTCCCTGAGACCGTGAGGTTTTTTCTTGTTGATAAGCTCTGGTACCGGTCTCTGGATTTAGTTGAATCGTCGGTCAATCCTGTGCCATGTTTGTCTAGAAGTTATGGATTGCAATAGATAGCTCAAGATGGCACCACCACTCTGAAAAATCATCCATGGGTGCATTTTCTCATTTCAAGCTGGCGATCAACTGAAATCAGAGAACAGGTTTGCTCAAAAGTCATGTGCATTCCTAGCACAAATATAGGTATATATTAGATGGTGGTTCACTCTTGTCCTCTTTTAGTTGATTTCATTTAGTTTATTTAGATGATTTCATTTTGTCTTTAGTTGAGAGAATTGGAAGAAGAGTTGTTTAAATTTGAGATGTTGGCGTGAACCAATTGGCAACATTATCCACATTTTGATCTGAGGTTGCATGTATATTTTCCGCTTCATTAAAATGGTTATTATACTCGAGAGTTGGTTGAGGTCCCACAAAGTTGGAAGCTCTGCAAATCCTAGCGTGCCACCGCTGTGACCAGACAAATTGATCACAATGGGATTTCACTTGCCAATGTGAACATAACGGAGCTTTGTTATCTCTATCTTGGGAGTTTTAGTGAAATGTACACGGAGTAAGAGCAACTTCAATGAAGCGATTCATTTCGTCCGCGGCCGTCCGTTTGGATCAGCGTGAACAGAAAAGACGGCCCAACGCACCGACTCAAAGGACGTGCGTCCGTTTTTCGTTCGGGGGCGACCCATTCCCGGTCCATTTTTGAGCTTGATTTACGTCGGCGCAGACACGCGACGAACGCGCGCGCTCGCCTACTCCTGTCCCCGGGCCCGCTGGTCTGTGGCACATTGGCCTCCCCTCTCACCCTCCTTCCCCTGACCAACAAGCAACCCTCGCCCCGCCTCCTCCGTCACCGACGCCGCCGCCTATTTTTGCTGGCGACTCTTCCAGCTGCCGCCGCCTCCACATCCGCCCAGCACGCCGCCCCTGCCCCTAGTCGCCCGCCGCCGCCGTTTTGCCGCCGGGGAGCAAACTGGTTCCCGTCGCCGCTTCCCCCACCGCACAACGGTCACAACTACGACAAAGGGTACTATTTGGGTGACGGTATCTATCCTCAGTGGACCACTATTGTCAAGACAATACCCAACCCTGTCGGAGAGAAAAGGAAAAGATTTGCCCGAGAGCAAGCGAGTACTAGAAAGGATGGCGAGCGTGCCTTTGGTGTTTTGCAATCTCGATGGGGCATCGTTCAGTGTCCTGCTAATACTTGGAGCACGCAGGAACTATGGGAGGTGATGATTGCTTGTGTAATCATGCACAGTATGATAGTAGAAGACGAGCACCCGGAACGTCTGTACGATCAAAGCTTTCAGTTTCAGGGTGAGAATGTTGTGCCTGAGCATGGAGTAGCGGCAACATTTAAGCAGTTCACTAAGTTTCATGAAGACATGCATGATTGGGAAACTCGCGTGCAACTGCAAAATGATTTAGTTGAGCATATGTGGACTCATGTTGACAACCAATAGATGTATCTTCGTTTATTCGTTTGCAAAACTATGTGAAACATTTTTATTTGTATTTGGCTTGTAAAACTATACTATTTTATTGGGCGGCTAAACTATTTTGCTTGTTATTTCATTTCACAATATGTTTGAATGCAAATCAATGTAAAATTGGGCGGCCAGCCGGCCATGCCTGCACATATGGGTCGGCGTGTTGGGCGTGCTGCCGACCCATATGAAAAACAGGGCGGCCGACCCAAACGAACAAAAAGCGGACGAAATCGCCGTCCGTTTGGGTCGGCCCGTTGGAGTTGCTCTAATGGTGCATAAAAACAAGATACAGTTTCTCATAGTCTACATTTAGTTGTGGTCCATTGAGCTAACCTTGCTTATTTTGCAATGATGCTAGATTATGCAATCAAACAAATTTTGTGCATATATATAAAAAATATAAAAAAGACATGATGTTCAAAGGCCACTTTAAACAGACAATCAGAATAATGAATAAAATTAAGCTTAACATTACATCTGCATTGTACTTCCATGCCAAGAAGAAAAGGAAGCCTCGCTTTTCCTGGAATATACACTTGCCCGTCAATGGGGGCCTACAAACCTGGAGTTCATCTGCAGATCTACAACCTTAAGAGAATGGGTGAAAATAATGGCAGAAGACACATTTTTACAGTGCAACAATACTTTGTTAACCACTTAATTTAATGGGTACATAGTAGTATTGCTCGGAACTGTCAGCACGACTTCTGGATGAGTCACAAACCTACTTCTATGTTCTGGGATGCCGGCCAAGCAACCGGCCTTGTACTGGGAGCAGAGAGCACTGCCATTCTGGTTGGCCTTCCGCCTGAAGAAGCTCGCCATCGACACCACAACCACTGTGGGTACTGCCCACTGGCCTAACCTTTACTTGTTTTACCTGCAAGAAATGATCGCAAAATCGAGTGTCAAAGATCGACAAAGGTAATTATTACTCAGCTCGGCAATCTACAAAGTGAGGCCGTAGAGTGAGTGGAGTCATGAGATGCAATTAATTTTAAGAACACAAAAACTAGCTCTAGGTCCAGATTCAAGATGCCTGTCTGAAACAGCCATTACAAGCCAAGTGAAAGAGGTGGTTAGATTTAATTGGGGGAGAATGATACAAAAGTTTCAATACCTTGACATATTCCACAAAAGGGAGTAGAAGATGCCAGCAAAACTGATAGGCAACAAAAAAGCAAAATAATCTGAGTCTTCCACTTCCATGTACAAGAATCAAGTCCAGACTGCCATCATCATGCTGAGCTTTTGGTGCAACAAGTGGAGAAAATAACCCCTGGGCAGGCTTGCAGAAGTGGTTGCAGACCAAAATGCCAAGAAACTCCCCTTTCCTCGTAACCCAATTATCTCCAGTGCTACGATCCATATAAGTACCACTCTTAACCTTGCTGTCATCAGAAAGCTGGCCATGGCATTTTTCAATCGGTGACTCCAAGTTAGGAATTGTCTCTGGTGATAAAGGCAGATAATCCACCTCAAATTTGTATTGGGGCAGGGACAAAAACTTAAGAATGCCAGCGATGACGTAACGGAAGGGCCCAAGCTGCAGGCGGAAGTTTTCAGATAATTGCAGAACTGTAAAAAAAAGAGAGAATAAATTCGAGATTATAAGGTGACTAAAAACATGTCATAGCTATGGGTATGTAAAACAGAAGACAGGATGCATTAGTGCAGTAAAATCACACCAATCTGGAACTGTGGCCTAGTGGGTATTATCGTCAACCAATAAGAGGTAACTAGCATGAGTGGATCTTTAAAAGCAAATTGATCTGATATCTTCTTCTATGTCATCAAAATCATAAAGTAATTTAATCTTGTTCCTATTCTCAAGGATACAAACAGAAGTGTTCAGAAGAACATTTCAAGTTCTCAAATATCTAGATAAGAACCATGAGCATTTCTGTAATCCCACATAGTTAGCAAGATCATAGTAGAAGTTCTGTCATTCCTTCTCGCTCTTGCTGTTGTTTTGTATTATATATGATCTCCAAACATCACAAACAAAGTCTCTTCTATTCATAGTTTTTACCAACAGCCAAACCAAATAAGAACAAAATATAACTTTGTTGCCGAAGACAATACCTTCCACAAGGTTGTCTAACTAGGTTATAATACCAAGTTTTAACACAGACTAGCATCATTCGAATCAGCTATGCAATAAGAGTCAATCATCACATGCACCACTACAGAGCTACACGGACAGAAGAAGTAAACTTACCATCAGCTACAAAACCACAGTAGGAAGCCGTCAAACCGAAATGAGTAACTCCAGCTTGGATCCATTTTACAGCAAACACATCAATCGGTGTGAAACCACCCTACAGAAATATGAACTTACATATTAATATGCAGAGTCACATGTAAAATATGACAACAACACACCACCTTAGTATGTCAAATTGTCAACAGAACTCATGAAGAAAATTATCACTTTCAACATAACATCACAAAATTACCTTAGCTAAAGCAGTTGCTGCTGACACAGGATCCCTGATGCCAAGAACACTCCATACTAATGAATTATCGGAACCAGCAGGAACTATCCCAATAGGAAGTTGAAGCGCCTCTTTCAAATCGTCTCTACCAAGTAAACCATTCACAACCTGTTTAATGTATGGAAATATGTAGTTAGCAGAATGGGTACTGATGCTTCTGTTTGTATATAAATAATTTGACAGGCCTGAAATACATGACAGTGGTGTGTTGTTGTCCAAAACAAGTACAAGGTGTGGACAAGTATGAGTGCTACGCAGTTCAAAGTTCAAACTTCAAACTTCAAATAATAACCGATGGAGATCAGCAGAAAGTGAAACAGGTTACCAGCTCAGTCAAGTAGAAACATATGAAAGGAGATGAAACAATACCTCATTTACGACTCCATCACCCCCAACACAGATAATGCCTGTAACGAATGGAAACATCAGTGAATTGATCAATGAAACGAAAGCACAATTGCAAAAACAGATACGCGGTTCATATTACCATCAGGGCATGTACTGAGGTCAACAGTAGAAGCAAGCACCTTTGCATGACCAGCATACGCTGTTTCAACAACCTCCATCGCGAAGCCTGAAAGCTGCACCAGATCAAAATTCAAACTCAAAAGCACTCAGGTAGCAAAATATATATTTTAACAGGCATATGCGGCCAATTAAAAACAGAAGGAATTTTTTGCTGCTGTCTTGTGTAAATTAAGTATTTCACAGAACTAAGTAGAGGCAATACACTCTCAATGGATAATGACAGAAACTAAAATGATCAGTAGCATGAAACTGAAAGGGATCTTTTTTGGTAGTTGAAACCAACATAAACATTTTCACTTATAGCAAAACTAGGAACATCTTACCTTCAGTGTTGATTGCACTTTCTTGTAGAAAACCTCGCGAGAGCTACGGAATCCAGAATTAGGATTCAGGATGACAAGGACTTTACGAATATTGTTTTGTTTCGCATTTGATTGGTCTTGCAAAACATTAAGTCCTAAATAGCTGGGAAGTTGCTCTGTGTAAGTGGTACTAAGGTCAGAGCAACAGTTTGATACAGTCCGCCTCTGGATGAGAAGGGTGGTCTGCAATCGAGTAGATTTCCATAATTTGCGAGGCAAAAGCATCTGGCCAGCTTGCGGTGTTTGTAGCTTCATGGTATTAGAATACTGATAGTAGCTTCTTGGGCGGCGTGAATTGTAGGAAAAGCATTCGTTTACAGCACTACAGGATACCTGCAATATGATGATACATACATAATATGAGAGCAAGATCTAAAGTCAACAGCATGCTCAAAAAGGAGTATTTCCATGCTCATGTCAAGATGAAAACTTAATGCAGCACCCACGTAGCAGCACCCTAATATGTTTTAATAAGATGCTACATTAGTCTTAGTGAAGTATTTCCCACCACAGCACTATGAATCAATACTCCCTCTGATCCAAATTAATTGACGCGACTTTAGTACAACTTTGTACTAGCTGCGTCAATTAATTTGGATCAGAGGTAGTACTGTACTTGTTTAGAAAGGAAAACAATGTAATGCTACGATGCATAGAAAAACAATGTAAAATTCAGCAGGAGAAAAGTTTGTGACCATATCAAACTCTCCATTTGTAATGAAAACTTGAAAATTCGTGGTTACACGACAATGATCCAGCTTCATTTAAGATTTAACCCAGGGAGAGGAAAGAAAGCCAGCAACTAGACACAAGAAACAGATCTCAGAGCTAGTGGTAGAAAGTCTGGCAAATGAATCACATTCCACATGCAAAATCACGAGTTAACTACCCAAAATGCAGAGCAGAACAGTAGGAGAGGAGAATTTTTTTAAAAGAAAAGTTGAACTACCCCTCCTTTTCTTCCCCCGTTCTTGGCAACCTCGAGAAAGCAAGGACATTTTCACTCATCTGCACGCTCCAGTTCCTACTCAGAAACTAAATAAATCCTAAAAGACAGCTACGCCTAGGAGATACAACAAGGAACAGACTTAGGGAAGCGGGAGGAAGGTTTTACCGGGGATCGGACGAGGCTTCTGGAGCTCATGATCAATCTGGACGCGAGGCAACAGCCCACAGCTCCAGATCAAGAAGCACCTCTCAAGCCTCAAGTTAACGGAGGGAGGGGCCGCGGCGGTGCTGGGGACTCAGCGGCGAGCGGCGGCGACGGAGAGGAGAGGGGAGAGGGGGATTGCGGAGGAGAGGGGAAGCACGGGGTGTTTATTTCGTGCCCCTTTCCTTTTGTTCGTTTGTTTTCTCCGGCCGACGATTAGCGGCCGTTGGATGAGGAAGATGGATGAATAAGACTACGATGGTTTGATTCTTTGGATGAGTGGATGTACTGTGTAGGAGAGCGATTTGGTTCATGTGGGTTTGGACTCGTGCACGTTGTCCAACGCTTAATCAGTGAGAACATATCTTCTTATTCTTTTTCAAGAACTTCCAATTTGCTCGTCAATCCTCGTGGTAGTACAAAGAACACCATAAATAATAATAATTACATCAGGTCTATTGACCATCTAGCGACAAATGCAAGCACTGAAGCGATAAAAAATCACACCGCCGTCATCGCCTCTCCTTTATCGAAGCCTGGCAAAACTTGTTGTAGTAGACAATTGGGAAGTTGTCGTGCTCATGCCCCATAGAACCAGCGCATTAGAACAGCAACCGTCACCGATGAAGAAAAGTGTAGATCGGAAAAATCCAACATGTAAACACACGAACGTATACGCACCAAGACGGATCCATGGAGATCCACTGAAGATCAGCACCGACTGAATCCCACGAGATCCGCTGGAGAGACACCTTCACATGCCTTCTGACGACGTTGTACGGATCACCGGAACAAAGACTAGGCGGGGTGACTTTATTTCAACTATAGGGAGCTACCATCGTCTCGCTTCCTAAGCATTACACAAATTCTAATCAACTTTATAGAAAGACCTAAAAATGGAGCAGGAGCCTTCTCACCGGCAGAGGTTGAGGTCCACCGTGCTTTCATGGACCTAAGGCCACCGGAGACAAGGCGAAGACCCTCGTCTTGAGAGGAGTCGGTCGCTATTTTATTATAATATATACACTAGGCTTTTCTGAAGAACTTGAAATAGTGAAAGTGCAACTATCCCTGGGTGGTTTTGGTAATTCCTAACAACATATAGCCCATTGAGCTAATGCTACTTCAAGATAAACATTTCAGGACAGCTCAATGATTGGCATGGCATGGATGAGAAATGTGGATCCCTCAAAATGCTAAGGACAAAGGATTGGCTCAAACTCAAAGCTCAGGACTCTACATTTTTTTCATTTTAAGTGATCCAAGATCACATTGAGTCCATAGGAAAAGCCAATACTATCAAGAGTGGGTGAGGTGTTGGTTAATGAGTTTCTTGCTCAAAGTGCTTAGTAATATGCTCCAAAAACCCTCAACTACTTTCTCTCACATCCACATATGTCCTAAACCAAAAGTCAAACTCGGCCCCACCGAATCTGTCTATCCGGCGCCACCGAGTTCAGTTGACATAGCCACTACCAGAAACCCTAGTCTTTTCGGTCTTACCGATAGGGATCTCGGTCTCACCAAGATGGGATTGTAATCTCTTTGTTTCCCTTCATAACGTTTCAGTCAAACCGAGATGAGCGATTGGTCCCACCGAGATTGCAATGCAAACTCTCTGTTTCCCTTTCGTAACGTTTCGGTACAACCGAGATGAGCGAATCGGTCCCACCGAGTTTGCCTGACCAACTCTGTGTTTGTCTATTACCAAAATTGGTCCCAGCGAGTTTATGTAATCGGTCTTACCGAGATTACGTTAATGCCCTAACCCTAACAAAATCGGTCTCACCGAGTTGACATGTCGGTCTCACCGAAAATTCTAACGGTCACATAAGGAACTAAATCGGTCTGACCGAGTTTCACGATTCGGTCCCACCGAGTTTGGTAAATTGTGTGTAACGGTTAGATATTGTGTGGAGGCTATATATACCCCTCCACCCACTCTTCATTCAAGGAGAGAGCCATCAGAACATGCCTACACTTCCAACATACATTTTCTGAGAGAGAACCACCTACACTTGTGTTGAGGTCAAGGTATTCCATTCCAACCACATAAATCTTGATCTCCATCCTTTCCCAAGTTGCTTTCCACTCAAATCATCTTTCCACCAAATCCTATCCTATGAGAGAGAGTTGACTGTTTGGGAGACTATCATTTGAAGCACAAGAGTAAGGAGTTCATCATCAACACACCATTTGTTACCTCTTGGAGAGTGGTGTCTCTTAGATTGGTTAGGTGTCACTTGGGAGCATCCGTCAAGATTGTGGATTTGAACCAAGGAGTTTGTAAGGGCAAGGAGATCGCCTACTTCATGAAGATCTACCCTATTAGTGAGGCAAGCCCTTCATGGGCGACGACCATGGTGGGATAGACAAGGTTGCTTCTTCGTGGACCCTTTATGGGTGGAGCCCTCCGTGGACTCGCGCAACCGTTACCCTTCGTGGGTTGAAGTCTCTATCAACGTGGATGTATGATAGCACCACTTATCGGAACCACGCCAAAAATCTCCATGTCTACATTGAATTTGCTCCCTCCAAACTCCTCCCTTTACCTTCATATACAATTGTTTTACTTTCTGCTGCTATACTCTTAGAATTGCATGTGTAGGTTGATTGCTTGACTTGTGTAAAGTTGCTAAAATCTGCTAAGAATTAAAATTGAGAAAAGGCTAGATTTTTATTTGGTCAAGTAGTCTAATCACCCCCCCTCTAGACATACTTTCGATCCTACAAGTGGTATCAGAGTTTTGGTCTCCATTTGCTTTGATTTTCATAGCTTTTGCTGGTCATAGCCTTGATTTCACAACCTAGGAGAGTATGGAATCTAGCGAGGGAAATTACCACCGTAGAGGTCCTTACATTGATGGTACTAATTTTGCTAGTTGAAAGTATAAGATGAAAATGCATATTCTTGGACATAACCCCGTCGTTTGGGCTATTGTGTGTATTGACTTGCAAGGTGAATTCTTTGATAGGAGAGAACCGAACCGTGAAGCTACCACGGAAGAGTTGAAGATGCTGCAATACAATGCTCAAGCTTGTGATATTCTCTTCAACGGATTGTGCCCCAAAGAATTCAACAAAATCAGCCGTCTTGAGAATGCAAAGGAAATTTGGGATACTTTGATTGATATGCATGAAGGTACCAACTCCATCAAGGAATCTAAATTGGATGTTCTTCAAAGTCAACTTGACAAGTTCAAAATGAAGGATGGTGAAGGTGTCGCTGAAATGTACTCTAGGCTTGCTCTCATTACAAATGAGATTGCCGGCTTAGGAAGTGAAGAGATGACCGATAGATTCATCATTAAGAAGATCCTAAGAGCCTTGGATGGAAAATATGATACCTTGTGCACATTGATCCAAATGATGCCCAACTACAAAGATCTCAAGCCAACGGAAGTCATTGGAAGAATTGTTGCTCATGAGATGTCACTCAAGGATAAGGAAGAGCTCCACAACAAGTCAAGTGGTGCCTACAAAGCCTCATGTGATGCTCCCACATCATCAAATGAGAAGCAAACATTTAATGAAGAATTGAGCCTAATGGTGAAGAACTTCAACAAGTTCTACAAGAGTAGAAGCAAGGAAAGAAGTTCCAAGTCAAGGTCCTACAATGACAAAAGATCTTCTAGTCGTGAGCGTAATTGCTACAATTGTGGAAGACTCGGACACTATTCAAATGAGTGTATGGCTCCTTACAAAAGAAGAGAAGATTCTCCCAAAAGAAGAAGTAGGAGAGAAGAATCACCGCCAAGAGAGGGAAGTAGTAGAGATGATCGTTATGAACGAAGACCCTCTCGGAGAAGCAAGGATTCGGAGAGGAAGGACAAATCATCAAAGAGCTACACAAAAAGAAGACATCAAGCTCATGTTGGTGAATGGGTATCTGGCTCCGACTCCGACAATCACTCCGAAAGAAGCTATCACTCCGACTCCGAATATACTCAAGATGAAGGTGCTGCCGGTCTAGCACTTGTGTCAACCGACTTCTACGACATATTTGACTCACCAATGAAGGAATTGGAAGATGCTTCATGGCTAAAGGTCCAAAGGTAACACACCCCGAGTATGTTGATTTCAATAGTGATGAAGATGATTTGCTAGGAGATGATGATTTACTTGTTGACAACTCTAGTTATGAAAACTATGATGAACTTGCTATTAATCATAATAATCAAGATAAAACAAATGTCGATGATAAGAATAAGATTGAGCGTCTAACTAAAGAACTAAACGCTCTTAAGTAGCTCATGAAACTACATTGGAAGATCATCGAGAACTTTTAAAGACTCATGAGAAGCTACGCTTTGAAAAACTCAACCTTGAGCAAGAGCATGAGTTCTTAAAAGCAATCAATGATGATCTTCACAAGAAAAGTTCTTCTTACATTGCCAAGCATTTACTCTTCTCTACTTACATGCGACAAGTTAAAACTAGCAACAAGAGTAAGAAAGATTCTTCTTCTAGTAGTAGCAACAATCATGCTAAATCCATTATTGTTGCTTCTAGTAGTTCTCTTGATTCCACTAATGATTCTCTTAGCCAAGTTACACTTGAGCAAGAGAACAACTTATTGAAGGGAATTATAGAGAAAGGTGTTTACAAGAGCCTTGCCGGGAGTAAGCAATTCGAGGAAATTGTACGCAAGCAAGGAAGACACAGGAAGAATCAAGGTGCAGGTTTTGAACGAAAGTTCAATGCCAATGGAGTTGAGTGGGAAGAAGATCAATACCCCAAGACGAAGTTTGTTCCTCAATAAGAGAAGTATGATCCTACTTCTTTCCAAGGAACACAAGCTCAAGATGATCCTCCACCACAAGACCACAAGCTAAAAGGCAAGGACATGCTTCAAGAGGAGATTGATGCATTTGAAGAAGCACCTAAGGCCTTGGTCAAGTGGGTTCCCAAGACTACATCAAGTTCTACTTCATTAAGTACGACTACAACTCCAAGGATTCCCATCAATATGGTGTGGATCCCGAAGAAGAAGAACTAGAGAGTTCTTGAGGGTGACTCTGCCAACATACTTCACTCATATCATTTTGGCGAGGACAAGTGCAAACAACTTCCATATCTTGCACTAGTTCAAGGAGTCACAAACCCTCTTGTTGGTAAGACAAGGGACAAGGTACCTAATGCTTTCATGGACATCATCCTATGTGAACATCACTCTATGTCTATGGATATCCTTGTTTGTTCCTTGTGGGACTAACCCGTGTAGGTACTGAAAGTGCAACTCACTCCAAAGGATTGCCCCAATAGATCTACATCAACATTGAGCATCTACATCTTCAACACCTACATGAAGTCATCATCAACAAAACCCAAGGTTAGTTCATCCCTCTTAGGGGGGATATCACATCTAGGGGGAGCTTTACTCCAATCAATCGAGCTAAAGCAACTCTAATGGTGTGAACACAACAATGCTTTATGTAAAAGTGGCAACCCCACTTGTGCTTAAACGATGAGTATGACCTACGATCAAATGTTCTCATTTGACTCCTAAGTCAATGTACTCATATATAGATGACCTAGTCATAGCCAAATTGCTTGGTAGATGCTAGAGTGATTGTGCATGCTTTGTCACATATTTCATTTGCCATCTTATTGTGTGAGTATGTTGGATGCATATTTTACTCATTCGAGGACATCCATTTGTTGCTTTGATTGTTTGGCTTTTTCTCTTTTGCTAAATGGATGGACAAGAATGCTTAAGAACTCCCTCTAGCTATCTATGCTTTCCTCGTCTCAAACTCTATTCATGCTATATCACAAAGTTTGATCAAGTCAGATTCGAACCACTCTGTGTGAGGAGCACTCGGAGTCCCCGATTCGTCATAGACTTAAACTTCCAAAATCTCTTTGTGCATTTCAGTATGACCGAGTCATCCATTTCGGTCACACCGAGATCACTAAGTTGATCTAGGTTTTCAATCTCGGTGCAACTGACTAGAACGTTTCGGTCACACCGAGTTGCAGTAACCACTTGCAGTTCTGCATCTCGGTGTCACCGAGTTGTTCCACTCGGTCACACCGACAGGGTCAGGTTATATATATTGATGGGTCAAATTTTGGAAATTTTCCCGAAACCCTTCACCCGCGCGTAACCTGCTCTGCCTCTTTGGGTCTCCGGATCGTCCTCTCGCCGGGAGCGACCTCCCGCCGCTGGTCTCCGCCGCCATCAACGGAAATCTGCTCCACCGTTGCCGCCGTAGCGAACACTCGCCGCTCTAGGGTAAGTGTTCGACCCCTTGTGCTGTCTTTTTCACTCCGATTCCTAGCACAAGGACAATGCCATGTTTCTTGCCACGATTGAGATTGATTCATCCAGCTAAAACTCCCTTGGATCTAGATTGATTCGAAAAATTTAGGGTTAGCTCTCCGCAGAACTCATCTCGGACCGACCGAACTGTAGAAATCGGTCTCACCGATTCGGCCTTGGCCATTGCACATGCGCTTTTCGGTCTGACCGAAACATGCAAATCGGTGTGACCGAGTTCAAGATTCTGTGAAACCCTAGCAATCTCGGTGCCACCGAACGGTGACTCGGCCCTACCGAGTTCACTAGTTTAGGTTCCAAGTGCTGCTTCGGTATCACCGAATTTGTCAATTCGGTAGCTCCGAGATCACTTCTATAGAGAACTAAAACTAAGCTTTTTGACTCAATTATTTTGCAAAACCTCTGTACTTTGTGATGCTCATCTACTCTACCTCATCTACAACCTATTCACAGGGTCTGCTGACAGTTTGCCTGCAAGATGTCTAATCAAAGTGACAGCCAGAACAAATCTGGAGAACAAGTTCAGATGAGTGATGGCACTAGTCCCTCTAGCTCTTTTGATGATGGAAGCAGGAGCACTCCAAGCAACTTACCTAAGGCAGCAACCAGATCCAGGAAGAAGAAAACCTCAGAATCTGAGGATGAGGATTATGTGGCCATTGAGGATGATGCCACTTCAAGGAAAAAGGTGCTGAAAAAGGAGTATGGAACAACTACTACAGTTAAGCCAGGGATGCATAAGAAGGCACCAACAAAGAGAGTTCTTATGTCTAAGGCCAGAGCATCCACTGCTGAAACCTCCAAGCCAACTGAAGAGGCAGTTGGAGAAGGGAAGAAAAGGAAGGAAAGGGTCAAGAAGACCACTGCCAGAGTGCTTGGCAGATCATCCATAATGAGAGGTTCAGATGAAGAGGAAGAGGATGATGCACCAGCTTCTAAGGCTCAAAAGCTTATGGGAGATTCAATCAAGTCAGGGTCTGCTCCATCAAAGCCTAAGTCTGCTCCCAAAGCTCCAGCTCAGAAGTTTGCTCCAAAGATAAGCACTAGAAACATTTCAGCTGCAGAAAAGAACAAGGCCCCAGTGCCTGAGATTGTTGATGAAGAAGATGATGAAGCCCAAGTGCTAAGGAAGCTCAAGCCCAAGATCCCTGACCACAATGATGCACATCCTGTTGCAGAAAACATGAAAATCGGGAAGGATTCAAGACTGAGATTATGGAGACAGTCTGATCCATATGCTGTCAGGAGGAGAACTGCTGTGGATTACAGGTTTCACACTAAGGAACAGCAAGACTTCTATGAGACAACTCTACTTGACAAGAATCCCATAGTGTGTGACATGGGATGGGTTGACTAGGAGTACATCAAGGAGAATGAAGATCACTATCCAGGTGTATATGACAGCTTCAAAGCATGTGAAGTCGATACATTTGTTGCCTAGAAGCTCACCAAGTGGAATGATGAGCTGATCATGCAGTTTTACTCCACTGCCCACTTCTACCCAGATGGGAAGATCATTTGGATGTCCGAAGGTACAAGGTACCAATCTACCATTGAAGAATGGGCTCAGTTGATCAATGCCCCAAAAGAAAGTGAGGATGACTTGGATGTTTATGCTGAAGAGAAGAAATACCATAACTCTATGGCCAACATGCACAGAGAGATCCCAGATGATGCATTAGATACTCATAACTTTGGATCTGTCCACTTCTTGTTGTCTGGTCTGCCTACCATCAACTGGATCCTAAGGCACACATTGCTACCCAAGTCAGGTGATCACAAGATTATCAGAGGACATGCTATCAATTTGCTCCATTTGTTTGATGTGCCTCAAAAGTTCAAAGTCACGAGTCTGATTGTGGAGATAGTCAAAAGGACAGCAGCTGATCAGAAGAGAAGTTGTGGGTATGCCCCACAAATTCAGGAGCTCATCAACTCCAAGATGGGCACAAGCAAATATCTATTGGATAAGGAGCACCTGCCCATCTACCCTGAATTTGAAGACAACACTATTGTCAGGAATGAAAATGAACCATCATCAGCTCAAGAACATGAGAAGAGAGAGAAGGCAAGGGCAGAGAAAGCTACAAAGATGCCAACTATTGAAGAGGCATCTCAAGTATTCTTGAAGACCAAGCAAGATCAGCTTGGATATCTGATCCAATCCACCTTGAGGATTGAGAAGGGCTTGGCCACCCTGACTCAAAACCAGGAGAGCTTGGAGAGGATCGTTGAGCAGAAATTCTATGATCTTGATGTCAAAGTGACTGAGATTCAGACTGCAGTTGAGCATCTTCAGGAGGAAGCAGAGGAGAGGAGAGGAAAAGCAACCACTGATGCCTTCAAGCGAGTGCCACGAGGTCCAAGGTCTGCTGCAGTGCCACTCTCAGATACTAGAGCTTCAGTGTCAGCACCAGCAGCTACAACTCCAGTGCCACCTCCAGCACCCACTCCATCAACTCCAACTACTTCATCGGAAGCCTTCGTCCTTGGAGTTCTCTCTACACCACCTCCCGAAGATCAAGCCTGAGAGACGTATAGCACTATGCATTTTCAAACTTTTTGGTAACTTGTTGCCAAAGGGGGAGAAAAATGTATAGATCATAGGCTTTGAGAGAGAGTGTTACTTTTTATCTCTCTTGCTATTTTGGTTGAACTACTTTATGTCCTCGTGAGATACTTGTTTGATCATGTGTTTGATCATATGCTACCCTTGATGCTTGTCGGATGATATTATCTCTTATATCCCTATATGATCATTCACTTGCTTGGTGATGAGTGCATGTTTTTAACTTCTATCATTTTGAGCGCTCCACCAAGATGTATGTGACATGGAAGAGTAACCCATGATCTTAATCAATTGTGCATTTGCATTCAAAAGCAAATTTTAAATAGTGCACAAATTTAGGGGGAGCTCTTGCTTATCGCATACTTCTCAAAGCGACGATGTTTTTCAATCTTATTATCTTTTGTCGAAGCTTTGATCTATGTGTTGTCATCAATTACCAAAAGGGGGGAGATTGAAAGTGCAACTATCCCTGGGTGGTTTTGGTAATTCCTAACAACATATAGCTCATTGAGCTAATGCTACTTCAAGATAAATATTTCAGGAAAGCTCAATGATTGGCATGGCATGGATGAGAAATGTGGACCCCTCAAAATGCTAAGGACAAAGGATTGGCTCAAGCTCAAAGCTCATGACTCTACATTTTTTCATTTTAAGTGATCCAAGATCACATTTGAGTCCATAGGAAAAACCAATATTATCAAGAGGGGGTGAGGTGTTGGTTAATGAGTTTCTTGCTCAAAGTGCTGCTTAGTAATATGCTCCAAAAACCCTCAACTACTTTCTCACATCCACATATGTCCCAAACCAAAAGTCAAACTCAGCCCCACCGAATCTGTCTATCTGGCGCCACCGAGTTCAGTTGATATAGCCATTGCCAAAAACCCTAGTCTTTTCGGTCTTACCGATAGGGATCTCGGTCTCACTGAGATGGGATTGTAATCTCTCTGTTTACCTTCGTAACGTTTCAGTCAAACCGAGATGAGCGATCGGTCCCACCGAGATTGCAATGCAAATTCTCTGTTTCCCTTTCGTAACGTTTCGGTACAACCGAGATGAGCGAATCGGTCCAACCGAGTTTGCCTGACCAACTCTGTGTTTGTCTATTACCAAATTCGGTCCCACCGAGTTTGTGTAATCGGTCTCACCGAGATTACGTTATGCCCTAACCCTGACGAAATCGGTCTCACCGAGTTGACATGTCGGTCCCACTGAAAATCCTAACGGTCACATTATGAACTAAATCGGTCTGACCGAGTTTCACGATTTGGTCCCACCAAATGATTCGGTCCCACCGAGTTTGGTAAACTGTGTGTAACGGTTAGATATTGTGTGGAGGCTATATATACCCCTCCACCCACTCTTCATTCAAGGAGAGAGCCATCAGAACATGCCTACACTTGCAACATACATTTTCTGAGAGAGAACCACCTACACTTGTGTTGAGGTCAAGGTATTCCATTCCAACCACATAAATCTTGATCTCTAGCCTTCCCCAAGTTGCTTTCCACTCAAATCATCTTTCCACCAAATCCTATCCTATGAGAGAGAGTTGACTGTTGGGAAGACTATCATTTGAAGCACAAGAGCAAGAAGTTCATCATCAACACACTATTTGTTACCTCTTGGAGAGTGGTGTCTCCTAGATTGGTTAGGTGTCACTTGGGAGCCTCCGTCAAGATTGTGGAGTTGAACCAAGGAGTTTGTAAGGGCAAGGAGATCTCCTACTTCGTGAAGATCTACCCTAGTGAGGCAAGTCCTTCGTGGGCGACGGCCATGGTGGGATAGACAAGGTTGCTTCTTCGTGGACCCTTTGTGGGTGGAGCCCTCCGTGGACTCGCGCAACCGTTACCCTTCGTGGGTTGAAGTCTCCATCAACGTGGATGTACGATAGCACCACCTATCACCATGCCAAAAATCTTCGTGTCTACATTGTGTTTTCTCCCTCCAAACTCCTCCCTTTACCTTCATATGCAATTGTTTTACTTTCCGCTGCTATACTCTTAGAATTGCATGTGTAGGTTGTTTGCTTTACTTGTGCAAAGTTGCTAAAATCTGCCAAGAATTAAAATTGGGAAAAGGCTAGATTTTTATTTGGTCAAGTAGTCTAATCACCCCCCCTCTAGACATGCTTTCGATCCTACAAATAGTGTAGTTCAAACTATCTCAATATGTGAACTATATCAATATGTGTGCTTTTACATCATCAAAATTATTGTAGTCCTTAGATTCTAGTTTGATCCACTAGAATCCATCTGATCTACGCACGAGAATCCTCTATCATTGAACATGCATTAGTGCATTCTAAGTGTTTTTTTAACTCACCCTAGATGACTCCGTAAGGACCGAGAGTATATCAACCAGAGGAGGGGTGAATAGGAGATTTAAAATTTCGTTCGAAACTTCAAATCCCTCAGACCCAACAATGGAAGAAGGAGCGGGTACACAGAAGGTAAATAGGAGTTAGCTGCAAATGACTAAGAGAAACTATTGATGAAGGCAATGATGATCTTCTTAGCATAGTAACTGAGAACGTTCACATAAACAATAGTGACATGGAAAGAAAATATATCAAGCAACATGATAGACTAGATGCGAAAGGAAATCAAACAATAATGACAGAAGTGCTGCTAGAGATATTTGTCAGAGCATAACTCAACGGGCGAGCATACAAGCATATGACTTTAAGCACAACAAACTGAAATACACTAAACAATATGCCCATGAGACAGAATATAAGTAGATGCGGATAGGTGATCAAAGATATCTATCAGAACATGTTACACTAAAGATAAACTACTGAAAGTATTATAGTGGAATAGAATGACCCAGAGGTGCTCGATGGCGACATGTGATTTGGTAAACCAGTTCACTCTTCTGTAAAAGAGCTACATCTGGCGGAAGGGACTTGTGATTGAACACAGGAGGAAACATCTCTCCGTCCTATTCTCCTTCAACATGAATATGGTCAGATTTTGGTTGATTTCAGTCGGGGTAGATACTTGTCGGTGATCTCCAAACCTTTGACAGACTTTCTTCATGAACCACAATTACTCTTGGTTGCTGAAGACTTTGACTTGGTGAGGACAATTACTCTTCGTCACTCAAGCCGACACTGCTACCTCTTGAGCTTGCGTTGGATTTCACCGAAGAGGAAAGGATGATGCAGCAGAGTAACGTAAGTATTTCCCTCAGTTTTTGAGAACCAAGGTATCAATCCATTAGGAGGCCACGCTCAAGTCCCTCATACCTGCACAAAACGACAGCTACTCGCAACCAACGCGATTAGGGGTTGTCAATCCCTTCACGGTCACTTACGAGAGTGAGATCTGATAGATATAATATTTTTGGTATAGAGATGCAAAGTGAAAAGTAAAAGCAAAGTAAAAAGCAAAGCAAGATTAAAGTGATGGAGATTGATATGATGAGAATAGACCCGGGGGCCATAGGTTTCACTAGTGGCTTCTCTCAAGAGCATAAGTATTCTACGGTGGGTGAACAAATTACTGTTGAGCAATTGACAGAATTGAGCATAGTTATGAGAATATCTAGGCATGATCATGTATATAGGCATCACGTCCATGACAAGTAGACCAAAACGATTCTGCATCTACTACTATTACTCCACTCATCGACCGCTATCCAGCATGCATCTAGAGTATTAAGTTAAAAACAGAGTAACGCTTTAAACAAGATGCCATGATGTAGAGAGATAAATTCATGCAATATGAAATAAACCCCATCTTGTTATCCTCGATGGCAACGATGCAATACGTGCCTTGCTGCCCCTTCTGTCATTGGGAAAGGACACCGCAAGATCGAACCCAAAGCTAAGCACTTCTCCCATGGCAAGAACTACCAATCTAGTTGGCCAAACCAAACGGATAATTCGAAGAGACTTGCAAAGATAACCAATCATACATAAAAGAATTCAGAGAAGATTCAAATACTATTCATAGATAGACTTGATCATAAACCCACAATTCATCGGTCTCAACAAAAACACCGCAAAGAAGATTACATCAAATAGATCTCCACGAGAGAGGGGGAGAACTTTGTATTGAGATCCAAAAAGAGAGAAGAAGCCATCTAGCTACTAACTATGGACCCGAAGGTCTGAGATAAACTACTCACACTTCATCGGAGAGGCTATGATGATGTAGAAGCCCTCCGTGATGACGGCCCTTGTCCGGCGGAGCTCCGGAACAGGCCCCAAGATGGGATCTCGTGGATACATAAAGTTGCGGCGGTGGAATTAGGTTTTTGGCTCCTGTTCTGATCGTTTGGGGGTACGTAGGTATATATAGGAGGAAGAAGTATGTCGGTGGAGCTTCGAGGGGGCCACGAGGCAGGGGGGTGCGCCCTAGGGGGGGCCCACCCTCGTGACCGCCTCTCTGATGCCTTGGCGTAGGGTCCAAGTCTTCTGGATCGCGTTCGGTGAGAAAATCATGTTCCCGAAGGTTTCATTCCGTTTGGGCTCCGTTTGATATTCCGTTTCTTTGAAACACTGAAATAGGCAAAAAACAGAAATTCTGGGCTAGGCCTCCGGTTAATAGGTTAGTCCCAAAAATAATATAAAAGTGGAAAATAAAGCCCAATATAGTCCAAAACAGTAGATAATATAGCATGGAGCAATCAAAAATTATAGATATGTTGGAGACATATCAGGCATCCCCAAGCTTAATTCCTGCTCGTCCTCGAGTAGGTAAATGATAAAAAGAGAATTTTTGATGCGGAGTGCTACTTGGCATAATTTCAATGCAAATCTTCTTAATTGTGATATGAATATTCAGATTAGAAAGATTCAAGACAAAAGTTTATATTGACATAAAAATAATAATACTTCAAGCATACTAACAAAGCAATTATGTCTTCTCAAAATAACATGGCTAAAGAAAGTTATCCCTACAAAATCATATAGTCTGGCTATGCTCTATCTTCACCACACAAAGTATTTAAATCATGCACAACCCCGATGACAAGCCAAGCAATTGTTTCATACTCTAACTTTTTCGAAACTTTTTCAATCTTCACGCAATACATGAGCGTGAGCCATGGACATAGCACTATATGTGGAATAGAATGGTGGTTGTGGAGAAGGCAAAAGAGGGGAAGGTAGTCTCACATCAACTAGGCGTATCAACGGGCTATGGAGATGCCCATCAATAGATATCAATGTGAGTGAGTAGGGATTGCCATGCAACGGATGCACTAGAGCTATAAGTATATGAAAGCTAAAAAAGAAACTAAGTGGGTGTGCATCCAACTTGCTTGCTCATGAAGACCTAGGGCAATTTGAGGAAGCCCATCATTGGAATATACAAGCCAAGTTCTATAATGAGAGATTCCCACTAGTATATGAAAGTGATAACATGAGAGACTCTCTACTATGAAGATCATGGTGCTACTTTGAAGCACAAGTGTGGTAAAAGGATAGTAACATTGTCCCTTCGCTCTTTTTCTCTCATTTTTTCTGTTTTTATTTGGGCCTTTTTTATGGCCTCTTTTCTTTCTCTTTTTTGGGGCTTCTTTGGCCTATTTTATTTATTTTTCGTCCGGAGTCTCATCCCGACTTGTGGGGGAATCATAGTCTCCATTATCCTTTCCTCACTGGGACAATGCTCTAATAATGATGATCATCACACTTTTATTTTTCTTACAACTCAACAATTACAACTCGATACTTAGAACACAATATTACTATATACGAATGCCTCCGGCGGTGTACCGGGATATGCAATATGACAATGATGGAGTGTGTCATAATAAACGGAACGGTGGAAAGTTGCATGGCAATATATCTCGGAATGGCTATGGAAATGCCATAATAGGTAGGTATGGTGGCTGTTTTGAGGAAGGTATGGTGGGTGTATGATACCGGCGAAAGGTGCGCGGTATTAGAGAGGCTAGCAATGGTGGAAGGATGGGAAAAAGTGCATATAATCCATGGACTCAACATTAGTCATAAAGAACTCATGTACTTATTGCAAAAATTTAGAAGTTATCAAAGCAAAGTATTACGCGCATGCTCCTAGGGGTATAGATTGGTAGGAAAAGACCATCGCTCATCCCCGACAGCCACTCATAAGGAAGACAATCAATAAATAAATCATGCTCCGACTTCATCACATAATAGTTCACCATACGTGCATGCTACGGGAATCACAAGCTTAAACACAAGTATTTCTCAAATTCACAACTACTCAACTAGCATGACTTTAATATCACCATCTCCATATCTCAAAACAATTATCATGCTTTAATATTTTCTTAGTATTCAACACATTCAAAAGAAAGTTTCACAAATCTTGAATACCAAGCATATTATTATTAAGCAAATTACCATGCTATTAAGAGACTCTCAAAATAATTTAAGTGAAGCATGAGAGATAAATAGTTTCTTTAAAATAAATCCACCACCGTGCTCTAAAAGATCTAAGTGAAGCACATAAAGAAAAATTATAACGCTTAAAGATATAAGTGAAGCACATAGAGCAAAACTACTTAGCTCAAAAAAGATATAAGTGAAGCACATAGAGTATTCTATCAAATTTTAATTCATGTATGGCTCTCTCAAAAGGTGTGTACAACAAGGATGATTGTGGCACACTAAAACACAAAGACACAAATAATACAAGACGCTCCAAGCAAAACACATATCATGTGGTGAATAAAAATATAGCTCCAAGTAAAGTTACCGATAGAAGTGGACGAAAGAGGGGATGCCTTCCGGGGCATCCCCAAGCTTTAGCTTTTAGGTGTCCTTATATTATCTTGGGGATTCCATGGGCATCCCCAAGCTTAGGCTCTTGCCACTCCTTGTTCCATCATCCATCAAATCCTTACCCAAAACTTGAAAACTTCACAACACAAAACTTAAGGTAGAAAACTCGTGAGCTCCGTTAGCGAAAGAAAACAAAAGACCACTTCAAGGTACTGTAATGAACTCATTCTTTATTTATATTGGTGTTAAACCTACTATATTCTGCTACGTCTTGAGCTTGCGTTGGTTTTCCCCGAAGAGGAAGGGATGATGCAGCAGAGTAGCGTAAGTATTTTCCCTCAGTTTTTGAGAACCAAGGTATCAATCCAGTAGGAGGCCACACTCAAGTCCCTCGTACCTGCACAAAATGATAGCTACTCGCAACCAACGCGATTAGGGGTTGTCAAGCCCTTCACGGTCACTTACGAGAGTGAGATCTAATAGATAGAATATTTTTGGTATTTTTGGTATAAAGATGCAAAGTAAAAAGTAAAGGCAAAAGTAAATAGCAAAACAATATTAAAGTGATGGAGATTGATATGATGAGAATAGACACGGGGGCCATAGGTTTCACTAGTGGCTTCTCTCAAGAGCATAAGTGTAACATCCCAAATTTTCAATTTGGAATGTTATACACTAGATCATTATTGCATATCATATTTTATTGCATTCTGGTTGATCCTAGAAATTCTACGCAACTCAAGGACCCTTCGAGAGAGTTGGGGATTTCGTTATTTTCATATTTGAGTTTTCTCAAATTTTGAAAATAGGATCATTTGATTTTATTTATTTTATCTTCAATTATTTCTATTACAAAAATATGAGAGAGGGAATAAAATGACTTTCCCAAAATAAAGAAATATTGAGGATTTAATAAAAAATCAAATAAGATTTTATTTTGGTTTTATTTGCTATTTTATTTGTATTAGGGAAAAATGCGCGTTTTTCAAAATTGCATTTAGGCCCCAAATAAATGTTCATCCTGTGCGGCTTGATTTTAGAAGCCGGGGAAAATTTATTTCGGGATTTTTGGAGTCCTTTTAGTTTTCCTTTTGTTTTTTTCTGAGCGTAATTATTTTTTTAAAAAAAGTCGAACCGACCTAGCGGGCCGTGTCCGACCAGGACACCCAGCCCAACTGGCCTTATAAGCCGGGGGAGCCCAGCCCGAGCCGCCCCCAAACCCTAGCGCCGCCCCGCCCCTGACGCCGCCGCCGCCTCGCCTCGCGCGCCACGCCGCCGAGCCGCCGCACCGCCGAGCCGCCGCCCCGCCGCCGTGTCGCCCCCACGCCGCCGCCCGCCGGAGCCGCCGCCGCCGACCCCGCCGCCCGCCGGAGCCGCCCCACCGGCGGTTTTCCTCGAGAAAACCATTCGGTTCGCCGTCCGGTTTTTTCGTTCGTTTTTTTAGATGCGTTTTTTAGATAGATCGATTTTTTTCGGTTTAGTTATTTAGCGAGCGTTCGCTCGTTCGTTCGTTTTAATGAACACGTTCATCGTTTAGATCCAGATAACGAACGAATCTGTTCGTCGTTTTTCTTTTTCTCGGATTAAATTCGCGATTTTTCTAATCGTGATTCCTGATCCGATTTTCGTTTTAGTCTAACTTTTCGCTCGTTTATCGGAATCAGGCGATTCAAGCGCCTGGAGTTTCGTCTCGAAACCCCCTTTCCGTTTAACCAACTCAAACAAGTTTTTTCCACTGTAAAAATTTCCCTAGATCTAGAATAGTAATCGAAGCCTGTTTCTTTTGCCGTTTGTCTTTCATTGTTTCGTTCGATTTGATTTCTTTTGCCAACCGGAGTTCTTAAGTTGAATTTTCTGGTTAGATCTCTTATTTGAGTTTTTCCTGTGCATTAGTTGAGTACTTATTGTATGCTTGTTTGTTTGCGATAGAGTACCCGGAGTGCGCCGCTTCCTACTTCGAATCGCTAGGTTTTGCGGATCATCAGCAAGGCAAGTAACACTTTGATCATATCTCCTACTACCCAGTTTTATTGCATTAGATCAATCCTCACACATTGCATTGTTTAGGATCTAATTAAATTGTGGGTTTGGGAAGTAGTTGAGGTAGTACCTATTACCTGTTTATTATCAAACCTTTGGGAGTTACTTCTATGTTTGCTTATTATGCCATGCTATGCTAGTAGACGTGGATTGGGTGAGTGTATCCATGACAGATGTGAGATTGTTAATTAATGGTTTATTTAAGGTGGCAACCTAAACACACATCTGGGTGGATTAAGGCACCTGGGTATTCTAGCGATTGCCTATTTTCTTTTGGACCGCCACCCAGGCCCAAAGGGATCATGAGATTATTCATGCTAGAAACTTCCGTGTGCAGCCACAAGCTACTATGGGCTCTAGCATAGTTGATTAAGTTGTGCGAACTCTTACAGTGGTAGACTAGCAGATGTAGGGGAAAGTAGGTGTAACGGTCTACCCGATCGTAAGGTGCTAGCGCTTCTGAAAGACTATGTCTCGGTCATCTGTTTCTCAAACACCATGTAGTGCGAGAAACCAAACGGAGGCGATCGAGTCTTGTGGGGAAAAGTGCGCAAACCTCTGCAGAGTGTATAAACTAATCATGGTTAGCCGTGTCCCCGGTTATGGACATCTTGAGTATCTAGTACCTGGATTATCATGTGAATCTCAACATGTTACTCTAAAAATTAATTTTGTTGGGTTTTGTTTAATGACGATGCTTAATTGGGATTGAGAATGCTGTCAAAAATTCTCAATGTTTAACAACTACCATGATAGTTAAATAAAATCTATTCCTTTGCAGTAGGGAAAAATTGGCTTTACGCAAAACTGTAACCATAGAGCTTTCCACCAGCCAAACATGCATATAGTATAGACTATTTTATTCCATTACTCTCTATGTGTTACTTTGCCAGCATATTCCATGTGCTGACCCGTTTCGGGCTGCAACGTTAATGTTGCAGACTTTTCAGACGACGATTAAGGTGCTTTTAGGTCGTGGTTCTATACTCAGTGATGCCGTTGGAGTAGATGGACTCACTTATCTTCCAAGCCTTCTGTTGTTATCGTTATTAGATGGCCTTAAGCCATATTTATTGTAATAAGTTCTCTTTTGAGACACTTGATGTAATAATTGTGTGATTGCTACTCTGTTATAAATCCTTCAAGTACTGTGTGGTGTCAGCATTACTGATCCAGGGATGACACCTGAACACAGAGATTGGACCATTTGAGGTCTGGTCGCTACAAGATGGTATCAGAGCACACGCTGACTGTAGGACACGGCCACTAAACTAAAAGACCTAGATCACTACTCACTCTCTTCTCTTTCTGACTTCTCATTTTTTCTACTCTTTTAGGATGGCGGATGCAAGGAACAAGTTCACACAACTGGATGAAGATACACCCTTTGGATGTCACTTGAAGGAAGTCACTAGATACCTAAACATAGGAGTACCAAGCTTCACCGGAACCTACAACGCCACTTTACCTGAAGAAGAGCGCTGGATGATTCAAGTTCAAGTCCTAGGAAGGACGTTCATGCCAGTCACTGAGCCCATAGAGTTTTCTTTTTATGCACCAACTTGGAATCTAGGAAAGAGCATGGCAGCTCACATCGCCATGGGACGCATTGGAGAAGTTTACCGCAATGATCTCAAGGATACTATCTTCCAGATTTGTGGGCGCCGAAATGAGCACTGGGAGATGATCAGTACCAGGAAGGATAGATCAATCACAGCTTTTATCCAGGAGTTAAACCAACACATTCGACTTCAGGAGAACCAGATGTGCACCGACATGATAGATCTGAAGAAGGCAAAGACAAGAATCAAGGAACTGGAGGAGGAACTCAAGGTTACATGTGAAGATTATGAAGAGGAAATTGAAGTATTAGTGGAAAAGAATGACGATCTGATCAAGAAGATTGGGATATTCATGGGAGGCCCTACACCAGTGGAAGAAGACGAAGAACCCAAGGAGATTCGCCCGGAAGACTACATCATCATCAACGACACCGACTTGGATCCAGACGATAGCGATGATGACTATGTTGATGAAGCTGGAGTAGATATCATGGAGTCTGTAACCGAAGAATATTTCTAGTAGACCACCCCAACAGTAGTAGTAGTCCACCATGTAAATATAGTAGTCCGAGCACTTTTGTGATAGTTAGATCGATTGTATGCCCTTGTTTGATTGATTGAATGAAGTGAATTGTTTGCTTTTGCCTCATGTGCATATGGGTAGTGTTTTCTCCTTAGACCCCTCTATTCTTAAATCTCATCTTTTCTAAACCCTTAGATGCCTCCGAGACGTGACCCCGGATTTACCTTCCCACCGGAGCTCACCCAGTTGATCCAGCAGCAGAACACATTGATGCAGTTGTTAGTCCAGAATCAGAATCAGGGGAACAACAACAACAACCCACCACCACCACCACCACCTGTTGATCACTTAGCCCATTTTCTTAGGCTGAATCCACCGGTGTTTTCCAGTAGCACCGAGCCGATAGTAGCAGATGATTGGTTCCGCAAGACAGCAAGGGAGTTGACCACGGCAGGATGCACAGATGCGGAAAAGGTGAAGTTTGCCGCACATCAGCTTGAAGAACCCGCAACATCATGGTGGTAGAATTTCATAGCCACTTTCTCTATCGACACTATCACGTGGGACCAGTTTCAGCAGGCTTTTCGTACTGCCCATGTTTCAGCAGGAGCTATGGCCATGAAGAAGCGAGAGTTTCGCAACTTGCGCCAAGGAGGATGGATAGTTGGCCAGTATGTGGAGGACTGTAGTAAATTAGCACGTTATGCCCCAGATGACGTTGCTACGGATGCAGCTAAGCAGGAGAAGTTTCTGGAAGGAATAAATGATGAGTTGAGCATGCAGTTGATGGTAGCAACCTTCAACAATTACCAGGAGTTGGTAGATCATGCTCTCATGATTGATGGGAAGCAGCAGCAGATTGAGAATCGCAAGAGGAAGTATGGACAAGGGAAGTACAATTCAGGAGCTCAGCAGAAGCCATGTTTTACCCCTAGACCGGGAGGACATTTTCAGCATACCCATGGAGGAGGTAGCTCGCACAATCACAATGGCACCAAGAATGGTAATGGGAATGGAGGAAGCAACAGCCAGAACCACACCAACCCATCGACCCCAGCCAAGAGAGACCTGAGCCAAGTCACTTGTTTTAAGTGCCAGAAGACCAGACATTATGCCAATGAATGTCCTGAATCACAGAATGGAAATGGCAATGGAAGCTCCGGGAAGAAGCCGAACCCTTTCAACAGGGGACAGGTGAACCACGTTAACGTGGAGGAGGTTGAAGAGCAGCCGGATGCAGTAATCGGTAAGTTTTTGGTTAAGTCATTTACTGCACTTGTTCTTTTCGATACTGGTGCATCACATTCATACATATCAAGGGAATTTGTGGATAAGTATAACCTGCCCACCAAAGTTCTTAGAACACCTATGTTAGTAAGCTCACCAGGAGCGGAGTATATGGCTAGCCAAGGATGTTTTCAAGTGCCAATAAGTATAGGTAGGCATGTGTTTCCCTCGGATTTGATCATTTTGGAATCACAAGGATTGGATAATTCTGGGTATGGATCGGCTGTCGATGTATGGAGGAAACATCGATTGCGCCAGTAAGTCGATCTTGCTTACCACCCCAGAAGGAAGAAGGATCAAGTATGTATCCCGGCATGTGCCGAAAAGGACTCAAGTAAATTGTTTAACAGGAGTTGTGCAGGAGGAAGTACTAGTAGTGAAGGATTTCCTTGATGTATTTCCAGAAGAGTTGCCAGGCATGCCATCGGATAGAGATATTGAGTTTTTGATTGAGCTTTTGCCAGGCACAGGGCCAATATCAAAGAGACCATATAGGATGCCCGCAAAAGATTTGGTGGAGATTAAGAAGCAGATTAAGGAGTTACTGGATAAAGGATATATTCGCCCAAGTTCTTCACCTTGGGGATCGCCAGTACTTCTAGTGGAGAAGAAGGATGGATCGTTAAGGATGGTTGTTGATTATCGAGGATTGAATGAAGTAACCATCAAGAACAAATACCCATTACCGATGATCAATGATCTGTTTGATCGATTGCAAGGAGCTAAGGTATTTTCCAAGATCGATCTGCGGTCAGGATACCACCAGCTGAGGATTCGAGAACAGGATATACCTAAGATGCCTTTTACCACCAGGCATGGGCTGTACGAGTATACCGTTATGTCATTTGGTCTGACTAACGCACCTGCATATTTTATGAACATGATGAACAAAGTGTTTATGGAGTTTTTGGATAAGTTCGTCGTAGTGTTCATTGATGATATCCTGGTTTACTCGAAGAATGAAGAGGAGCATAAGGAGCATTTGCGTTTGGTACTTGGAAGCTCAGAGAACATCAATTATATGCCAAATTTAGCAAATGTGAGTTTTGGTTGAAAGAAGTTGGATTTCTCGGACACGTTATATCCGGAGAAGGTATAGCAGTAGATCCCACTAAAGTTGATACTGTGACCAATTGGGAAGCCCCAACAACAGTTGGAGAGATCCGGAGTTTTCTTGGACTCGCAGGATACTACCGGAGGTTTATTGAGAATTTCTCAAAGATTGCGAAGCCTATGACGGAGTTGTTGAAAAAGGATACCAAGTTCACATGGACTGAGGAATGTGAGGCTAGTTTCCAAGAGTAAAAGAAATGTTTGGTTACCTCACCAGTATTGATTTTGCCAGATCAGACCAAGGATTATGAGGTGTATTGCGACGCTTCACGTCGACGACTTGGAGCAGTGCTTATGCAGGAAGGAAGAGTGGTTTCCTATGCCTCACAACAGCTTAAGCCCCATGAGCTGAATTATGCTACACATGATTTGGAGTTAGCAGCCGTAGTGCATGCATTGAAGACTTGGAGACATTTTCTCATTGGAAACCATTGTGAGGTGTACACAGATCACAAGAGTTTGAAGTATATTTTCACACAGAAGGAGTTGAACCTCAGACAAAGGAGATGGTTGGATCTCATCAAGGATTACGATATGAAATTGCATTATCACCCCGGAAAGGCTAACGTAGTAGCTGATGCGTTGAGCCGTAAGAGCCATGTCAACACCCTAATGACGGGAGATTTACCAAGGGAGTTAGCCGAAAATCTTCGTGACCTATGTTTGGAGATAGTCCTGAGAGGCTATGTAGCAGCATTGGAGATTCAGTCTACTTTGATGGATAAGATCAGAGAAGCCCAAAAGACTGACAAGGAGATTGCCCCTATTAAGGAGAAAATGAGCAAAGGAAAAGCTAAGGGATTTTGTGAGGATGAGCACGATACCTTATGGTTTGAAGACCGTGTCTATGTACCAAATGATTCGGAGATCAGGAAGTTAATTTTACAAGAGGCCCATGATTCACCGTATTCGATTCACCTAGGAAATACCAAGATGTATTTGGATTTGAAAGATATTTTCTGGTGGACCGGAATGAAGAAGGATATTGCAGAGTATGTAGCAGTTTGTGATGTATGTCAGAGGGTAAAGGCAGAGCATCAGAAGCTAGCCGGATTGCTACAGCCATTGCCGATACCCGAATGGAAGTGGGATAAGCTAGGCATGGATTTTATTACAGGATTGCCCAGAACACGTTCAGGCTATGATTCGATATGGGTTGTAGTCGATCGTTTGACAAAGGTAGCTCATTTCATTCCAGTGAAGACTACCTATACCAGTGCAAAGTTGGCAAAGATATACATGACCAGAATCGTTTGTCTGCATGGAGTTCCAAGGAGCATAGTATCAGATAGAGGAACCCAATTTACCTCAAAGTTCTGGAATCAGTTGCATGAAACTTTGGATACCAGACTGGAGTTTAGCACAGCTTTCCATGCGCAGACAGATGGACAGACCGAGAGAGTCAATCAGATTTTGGAGGATATGCTAAGAGCTTGTGCGCTAGATTACAGATCTAGTTGGGATGAGAATTTGCCATATGCAGAGTTCTCTTACAACAACATTTATCAATCCAGTTTAAAGATGGCCCCTTTCGAAGCCTTGTATGGAAGGAGGTGCAGGACCCCATTGTCTTGGGATGAAGTTGGAGACCGCCAGTTGTTTGGACCGGATCTGATAAAGGAGTCTGAACAAAAAGTGAAATTGATTCGCGATAGGCTCAAGGTAGCTCAATCCAGGCAGAAGAGTTATGCAGATTCTAAACGCAAGGAGACAGTTTACGAAGTCGGAGACCGAGTTTATCTTCGAGTATCACCACTTCGAGGAGTTAAGCGCTTTGGAGTTAAGGGAAAGTTAGCGCCACGTTTTGTAGGCCCATACAAAGTTTTGGAGCATATGGGAGAAGTAGCCTATAAGTTGGTATTGCCCGAAGGATTGTCAGGAGTACATGACATGTTCCACGTGTCCCAGTTGAAGAAGTGCCACGCAGAGATGGCTGATATACCGCTGAGAGATACAGTACCACTGGAAGCAATTCAGTTGGACAGTGATTTGGCCTATGAGGAGAAACCAGTCAAGATTTTAGAGTATGCCAGTTGAGTCACCCGCAGCAAGGTTATCAAGTTTTGCAAGGTTCAGTGGAGCCACCACACGGAGGATGAAGCCACCTGGGAACGAGAGGAAGATTTGCTGAAGGACCACCCTCACCTATTTTCTAGCCAACCCGAATCTCGAGGGCGAGATTCATCTTAAGGGGAGTAGGTTTGTAACATCCCAAATTTTCAATTTGGAATGTTATACACTAGATCATCATTGCATATCATATTTTATTGCATTCTGGTTGATCCTAGAAATTCTACGCAACTCAAGGACCCTTGGAGAGAGTTGGTGATGAAGCTATGTACCTAGGGTAGGGTCATGGACCTGTCCAGCATACCCTCCCCAAGGACATCTTTACAAAGAATTAGAAGCAGTCGAAGAGAAATGATCATCCACTCGACCGCGGAGATGCGCTCACTCGACCACCTTGAAGACACTCGACCACCAGAAGATGAGGAATCCTCCACTCTGCAACGGTTAGGACTTAAACCATAACATTATGAGCATTTATGAAATTTTACTGTAGACGTTACCAGTAACGCCTTTCCTTTATGAGCATTGAACCCTGAGTAACGGAGGGGAGCTGGGGTCCTGGCGCACTCTATATAAGCCACCCCCTCCTCTGGGACAGGGGTTCACACTTTTTTGTAAACTCACACACACACATATAATCCAGTCGACCACCTCAGGGCACCGAGACGTAGGGCTGTTACTTCCTCCGAGAAGGGCCTGAACTCGTAAAAATCGTGTGCACAACTACTCCATAGCTAGGATCTTGCCTCCTCATACCTACCCCCCATTCTACTGTCAGTCTTAGATCCACGACAGTTGGTGCCCACCATGGGGCAGGTGTCTTATCGACTTATTGGAGAAGTTGCAATTTTTTTGGTCCCCATCATCATGGTTCCATGCAGAAGTTTGGCTGAGGGCTGCGAGATCCGTCTCGGCGCGCTCATGTTTGTCGCCGACGACTCCGCTTGGCTTCAGGAGGCACCACTCGACGTTGACGCGCTCCCCGCTCGCGGGGCGACGCACTTTCACGCGTGCGTCCGCGACGTCCTCCTGCGGCAACCGTCGACCCAGTACCAGTCGACTCCAACGGCTTTCCCCCTCCCTGTGACCTGCCGAAGCAAGCGCACCGGCCGGTCAAGGATTCAATGGTGGGTGAAGCATGTGGTGGCCCGCCAGTCGTCCACCCCTCAAGTCGCGACGCTCGAGCCCGACGAGTCTCTCTACGGCCTGTTCGATCTGTCGGCTGGCTCCGTAGAGACTGCATCCGAGTGCGGCAGCAATGACTCGGCAGCGGAAGTCCTGATGGTCAATGGACCACGCGGTCCTCCTGGCTTCGATCGTGAAGACGGAGGTGACGGGAACGGCGATCCGTCGCGCGTTCACGAGGAGTACCGCCCCGAGCCTCTCTCCTTGCAGCAGAGAGAAGAACTTCGTCGCGGAAACATGGATGCCCTGCATACTCCAATAGTTGGAGAAACGCCCGAGGCCCAGGCCTTGGAACAGGCTCGCTTGGCCAATCTGGCTGAGTGCACTCGGCTGGGGAACCTACAGCGCGCACTCGATGTCGGAGTAAATAACCATGGGTAGCCTAGCCGGCTCCCCCTGGCCCTTCTGAAAAAATTACGAGCCGATCCGGCCCTCAAGAATCCAAGACACAGGGCCGCCCTCCCCTTGCCGGCTGTCTCCAGGCCGACTATCGGAAGGCAGCCTGACTTCAGCCCTCATGAAGAAAAGCCGCGGGAGGGCCGGCTCCGAGAAGCCGGCCGCGAGAAGGCCGACTCCAAGAAGCTGGCTCCCATAAAGCGGTCAAGATCGTACCCTCGAAGTCTGCATCCACATAACGGCGATGTGACGGGGCGTGGCTACAGTGAAGCCTGCCACCCCCGAATCCCGGAGCACGCCTGGCACAGTGCACCGTACGGGTGGCCATGACCCGTCCGACGCAGCACTGTTGCCACGTTGACCCTGATGTCATCCACGACGGGCTACCAGTACGGCCCACGGGCGGTGGGCCCCTTCGGGCAGAGAGACACCCGAAGGCGGCCAGACCTCCCCCAGTCAGCCCAAGATAGAGCTGGCTCCCCACAGCCGGCTTGCCACCTCCCTCGAAGAAGACGCCCCATTAAGGAGACAAGACACGGTGGGGCTATAGTTATCGCCCACCGGGCGGCGGCACTGTAGCCACGCCCACTTCGGCGAAGCCCTCGCCACCAAGATTGAGCAACAGTAACCAGCCGCCGACAAGGCCCTGACAGTGGGGCCTGCCTGTCGACCAAGGAGCCGGCAGCCGGCGGGACCGACTAGCCGGCGGGCCCCAGTAGCTGGCGCAGAAGCCGGAGAACGTAGACACAGACGGCTGGGCCCTGCGCCCAGCCAGATTACCATTGTACCCCCGGGGGGTAGGCCTATATAAACCCCCCGGGGCATCCATGCAAAGGGGGATGAATCCCTGTTAGTCCCAGACACCACATAGGGAGGAGAAGAGAGCAAGCCGTGCCCTTCTTCTTCCTCTCGCCAAACAGCTCAAGGAGCACCGTATAGCTACTTGTTCATCTAGTGACCATGCGGAGACCCCGCAGAGCAGCAGTAGGGGTGTTATCTCCAGGGAGAGCCCCGAAGCTGGGTAAGATTCGCCGGCGTGCATGTCTTCGCCTCATCCCGTTTCCAGGCACCGGCGACGTCTTACTGGCTCCCACAATGATAAGCCACCCGTTGGCATATGTCGCACCTACCACCCAACACTCGACGATCGCGCTCGTCAACGTGCTCCTGAGTCCAGCCGACGCCAACTTTTCCACCTCCGGCTCAGGTATACCGGACACCCATCCAAAACCTAGCAGCTGCTGCCCGGATAGTAGAGTCGATTCAACCTTCCCAGTCAGAAGCTGGCCGAGGTCTGGCGCAGATCAGGGCCTTGCTCTGGGCAGCAGGAGAGCAGAATACGGCCGTGTCTCAGTCGCGGGATAGGATCCATAGCAGATCTGTGGTCGCAGATACGGTCCAGTCGGCCCATAGCCCGAGATCGCCCCCGAGGCGTGAGGGACGTGGAGAGCAGCGTGATCAGTACAGAAACCAGGAGCAGTATGATCGTCGAGCCGATCGCGATGGTCACCGTCGAGTGCCCACGCCTCCTCCAAGGAGTGGGTCGTACGTGCTGCGGCCACATGAAGACAAGCACCCTAACAGCGTCGGAAGAGGTATTCCAGTCGACCCCAGAGAGCCAGGCTTTGATGCGAGATCTATTCTCGTACAAGGCTTGGTCGACAGAAACAGAGCTCACCGAGATGTCCATGACAGAGGACCGCAAACCAGCAATAGGGTGCATGTCTCTGGCCCAGAGTGCTTCAGCAGAGCTATCAGAGCTGCAGTGATTCCCCCAACTTCAGGTTGGCGACTGGAGTCAGTAAGTTCACCGGAGAGTCCAAGCCTGACACCTGGCTCGAAGACTACCGAGTGGCTATCCAGATTGGTGGCGGCAATGATGAGGTGGCCATGAAACACCTTCCTCTGATGTTAGAGGGCTCGGCTAGGGCGTGGCTGAATCAGTTGGCATCTAGCAGCATCTATACTTGGGAAGATCTCGCCCGAGTGTTTGTCAGAATGTTTGAGGGTACTTGCAAGCGGCCAGCAGGTTTGACAGAATTACAATGTTGCGTCCAGAAACCGAATGAAACTTTGAGAGATTATATCCAGAGGTGGATCACCCTGCACCACACGGTGGAAGATGTGTCTGATCATCAGACAATTTGTGCTTTCAAGGAAGGCGTCAGGTACCGGGAGTTGAACCTGAAATTCGGTCGGACAGGAAACATGACTCTGACTCGGATGATGGAAATCGCCACCAAGTATGCCAATGGTGAAGAGGAGGAGCGACTGCGGAGCGGCAAGCACAAAGCAGTCGCCCACGAAGCCGGAGGAGGAAACTCTAGTCGGAAACAAAAACGCAAGGCCGAACCAGCTGCTCCGGGTGAGGCCTTGGCTGTGGTTCAAGGAAAGTTCAAGGGGAAGCCCAAAGGGCCGTGGAACCCCAAGAAAGTAAAAGATCAGGATGGAAATGACGTGTTAGATCTGCCGTGCCATATCCACACCAAAAAAGACGAAGAAGGTAATTTCATTTACCCGAAGCATACCACTCAACAGTGTCGGCTCCTGATCCAGCAGTTCCGGGAGAAACAACCCAAGGAAAAGGAGAAGGAGGCAGACAAAGCTGAGAGTGAAGGAGAAGATGATGATGGTTATCCTCACGTGAATTCCACTCTGATGATTTTTGCTGATGTTGAAAACAAGAGTCAATTGAAAGTCATCAACAGAGAAGTGAACATGGTCACTCCGGCGACACCCAGTTACTTGAAATGGTCACAGACTGCCATTACATTCGACCAGTCTAATCATCCAGCGCACATCGCCACCCCTGGGAGGCAAGCGCTGGTGGTCGACCCGGTGGTTGAAGGCACTCGACTGACAAAGGTCCTAATGGATGATGGCAGTGGCCTGAACATTCTGTATGCAGAAACGTTGAAAGGAATGGGCATTCCAATGTCCAGACTCAGTGAAAGCCATATGAGTTTCCATGGGGTCATCCCGGGCAAGAAGGCTGCGTCCCTCGGTCAGATTGCACTCGACGTGGTTTTCGGTGATGCCAAAAATTACCGCAAAGAAAAGTTGACGTTTGAAGTCGTGGATTTTCAGAGTGCGTATCATGCAATTCTGGGCAGGCCGGCTTATGCACGATTCATGGCTCGACCTTGTTACGTGTACCTCAAACTGAAGATTCCTGGTCCCAGCGGAGTGATCACTATCTCTGGTAATCGGAAAAAGGCGGAAGAGTGTTTCCAGAAGGGCTCAAAGATCGCCGATGCCCAGATGGCCGTGGCAGAATTGCAAGAATACCAGAAAAATGCAGACCCGAGTGCCTTGTTGCGAGCCAAGAAGCCAGCCACGGATTCAGCATTCCAGTCGTCTGGCAAGACGAAGTCTGTTCACATCCACCCGATGGACCCCAATGCAGCTCCGACCCACATTTCGACCACACTCAACTCCAAATAGGAAGAAGCGCTCATCCAGTTCCTCCGTGAGAACTGGGACATCTTTGCATGGAAGCCTTCTGACATGCCAGGTGTTCCCAGGGGACTGGCTGAGCATCGTTTGCGAGTCGACCCGAAAGTGAAACCAGTCAAAGAGCATCTTCGACGGTCCGCCGTCTAGAAAAGAAAAGCAATCGGCGAAGAGGTGGCTCGGCTTTTGGCAGCTAAGTTTATCCGAGAGATTTACCACTCCGAGTGGTTAGCCAATGTTGTCATGGTCCCAAAGAAAGATGACTCACTCCGCATGTGCATCGATTTCAAGCATATCAATCGGGCCTGCCCGAAAGATCACTTCCCTCTCCCTCGCATCGATCAGATAGTCGACTCGACTGCTGGGTGCGAGCGTTTGTCCTTTTTGGATGCCTACTCCGGGTACCACCAGATCCGTCTGTACGGACCCAATGAAATAAAGACAACCTTTATCACCCCGTTCGGGTGCTTTTGTTATGTCACATGCCATTCGGCTTGAAGAATGCTGGAGCCACATTTATGCGAATGATTCAGAAGTGCATGCTCACTCAGATCAGTCGGAATGTGGAGGCATACATGGATGACATTGTGGTCAAGTCATGTAAAGGTTCCGACCTGCTGACCGACCTCGCTGAAACCTTTGCCAACCTCAGAAGGTATGATATCAAGCTCAATCCATCAAAGTGCATGTTTGGAGTTCCAGGCGGAAAGTTGCTCGGCTTTCTTGTTTCCGAACGAGGAATCGATGCTAACCCAGAGAAAGTAGGCGCTATACTCCGAATGAAACGCCCTGTGCGTGTGCATGATGTCTAGAAGCTTACTGGTTGCTTGGCCACCCTAAGTCGATTCATTTCTCGCCTCGGTGAAAAGGCGCTGCCTCTTTACCGACTGATGAAGAAATCAGATAAGTTCGAGTGGACTCCAGAAGCTGATACAACATTTGCAGAGCTAAAAGCCCTGCTTTCCACCCAACCGGTGCTTACTGCTCCAATCAGCAAAGAGCCTCTTTTGCTTTATATAGCAGCCACTGGACAAGTCGTCAGTATAGTACTTACGGTCGAGCGGGAAGAAGGAAAAGTGTACAAAGTTCAACGCCCAGTTTATTATATTTCCGAAGTCGTGACCCCGTCAAAGCAGAGATATCCTCACTGTCAGAAGCTTGTCTATGGAATTTACATGACCACAAAGAAGGTTGCACACTACTTCTCAGATCACTTTGTTACAGTCGTCAGCGACGCTCCATTGTCAGAGATTCTGCACAACAGGGATGCAACTGGTCGAGTGGCAAAATGGGCGATTGAACTCCTTCCCTTGGATATCAAGTTTGAGGCAAAGAAAGCTATCAAGTCCCAAGCAATAGCAGATTTCCTCGCCGAGTGGATCGAACAGCAACTGCCGACTCAAGTTCACTCGGAGCACTGGACCATGTTCTTTGACGGATCCAAGATGTTGAACGGTTCTGGTGCTGGAGTAGTTCTGGTATCCCCCCGAGGAGACAAGCTCAGATATGTCCTCCAGATTCACTTTGATTCCTCCAATAATGAAGCAGAGTATGGAGCACTCCTGTATGGGTTGCGCATGGCCATCTTACTCGGCGTCCGTCGCCTCATGGTCTATGGCGACTCAGATTTGGTAGTTAATCAAGTGATGAAGGAGTGGGACGTCAGAAGACCATCCATGACTGGTTACTGCAACACGGTGAGAAAGCTTGAGAAGAAGTTTGAGGGGTTAGAACTCCACCACATCCCCCGATTGAAAAATCAAGCAGCCGATGAATTGGCAAAGATAGGTTCCAAGAGAGAAGCCATTCCCAGCAATGTGTTCTTGGAGCATATTCACACACCGACAGTTCAGGAAGACCCTTTCACTGAAGAGCCCCCACAACCCAAGAGCGCCACGGATCCGACTGAAGTCGAGGTCCCAGCTGTGGTCGACCTAATCATGGAGGTTCTGGCCATTACTCCCGACTGGACGGTGCCCTACATTGCATACATCCTCAGGAAAGAGCTCCCATAGGATGAAGAAGAAGCTCGACAGATCGTCCGCCGATCTAAAGCTTTTACTATGATAAGAGGGCAGCTGTTCAGAGAAAGTGTGACTGGAGTCGGTCAGAAGTGCATAACACCAGAAGAAGGTCGAATGATCCTCAATGACATCCACTTGGGGACCTGTGGTCACCATGCGTCCTCTCAGGCCATCATGGCGAAAGCATACCGAGCTGGATTCTATTGGCCACGAGCAAATGAGATGGCGAAAGATATAGTCGAGAGATGTGAAGACTATCAATCTTACTCCGATATGTCTCACAAGCCAGCGTCAGCCCTGAAGACCATTCCCCTCGTCTGGCCCTTCACTGTTTGGGGACTGGATATGATTGGATCGCTGAGGACCGGCAAAAGCGGCTTCACTCACGTGCTCGTTGCAGTCGACAAGTTTACCAAATGGATCGAAGCCAAACCTATCAAGAACCTTGACGCTAGCACCGCTGTCAGTTTTATCAGAGAATTGGCATTCAGATATGGAGTCCCGCACAACATCATCACGGACAACGGGTCGAACTTTGATTCCGATGAGTTCAGAATTTTCTACGCCTCTCAGGGCACTCGAGTCGACTATGCTTCTGTTGCTCACCCGTAGTCGAACGGACAAGCAGAAAGAGCCAATGGCCTAATTCTCAAAGGACTGAAGCCCCGACTGATGCGTGATCTCAAACACGCAGCAGGTGCTTGGGTTGATGAACTTCCGTCAGTTCTGTGGGGTTTAAGGACAACTCCTAATCGGTCGACTGGAAGAACTCCTTTCTTCTTAGTCTATGGAGCCGAAGCTGTTCTGCCAAGTGACTTGCTCCACAACGCACCCCGAGTTGAACTCTTCTTCGAAGAAGAAGCAGAGCAGGCCCGACAAGATTCAGTCGATCTCTTAGAGGAGGAAAGAGAGACGGCCTTGATCCGCTCGACCATTTATTAGCAAGATTTGCGTCGATTCCACGCCAGGAATGTGAGGGGTCGGGCCTTTCAAGAAGGAGACTTGGTTTTTCGAGTGGATCAGCAGAAACCAAACAAGCTTGCTCCAACTTGGGAAGGCCCCTTCATCGTCACCAAAGTTCTCCACAATGGAGCATACCATCTTTACAGTATCGGGCATCAGAAAGACGAGCCACGGGCTTGGAACGCGGAGCTGCTCCGCCCCTTTTATACTTAAACACTCATTTGAAT